>NC_065547.1:8569905-8876011 GCF_022605725.1 Anthonomus grandis grandis
CCCCCCCTACATTTTTTTCTGGCGGCGGCGCTGGATAGCCAACAAGCTAAACTACTATTCTATAAATCAATTACGACTAAGAACGTGCTTAGTCAGCTATAACAACATATTTTAATATCTCTAGTCAGGCTAAAAAGGTGGTAAGTCCGCGCGGTCCCGGCGAAAAAAGTGCTATGTCAAGTTTTACTCGTAGTCTGATGCAATGGAATTAATACCGGCATGTTTAGTAAACAAACGGCTTGTATTCAGTGCACGTGTGTTTATTAAAAACTTTACGTTATAGAGAAAAAAAGGAAGAAATATGGAAAAATTAAGTGACGTAAATAAGTTAATAAATTTGAGGAGCCATACTATAGGTGAAGACTGTAGGTGTAAAAGATTAAAATGTTTTGAGCGTGTACCAGAAGAGAGTCCCGTAAAAAAATCATTAAGAGTTTTAACCTACTTAACTCAGTTGATGAGCAAAATATATATTTGTGTGGTCTGATTACAACGTTGCCTATCAAACAATGAAGGCCAGACAAGAAGAACAAGATGCTTTTCTTCACGATGCTTCTTTCCGATACCGTGTAAGAAGTGTAAATAATATGCAGGGGCATGCTGAAGATGTTGAAATATGTAAAAAGGGATTTATGTCTATGCATGGAATAGGTCGAAGAAAGTTAGTAGTATTGCAGCAGTCATTCAAGCTAACAGGAGATGCACCAAAAGATCGTAGAGGTAAGCACACTAATCGCCCGCACAAGCTCTCTGTTGAAACACGAAATACGATAAAGAGTCATATTGGATCGTTTAGAGGTCGTAAAAGTCATTACAGCTTGCATGATTCGGCTAAATTATATCTACCAGAAGAACTTAATATCAAAAAATGTTAAATATGTTCTGTGAAAAGTTTCCAAATGAACATGTGTCATATGAAACTTATAGGACCATTTTTTCAACTGAGTTCAACATATCCTTTGGATACCCTAGATCTGACACATGTAGTCAATGCGACGAATATTTAGCCAAGATTAAAAGTCTAGAAGCTGAAAGACTTAATTTATCGCAAACAGAAAATGTGACTTACCGTACATTAGAGGCAGATATAAACCAATTAAACATACAGCATAGGCTACACAAAACGAAAGCAGAACAATTTTACAAAAGAAAAAGAGACTCAAGAACACGTAGCCAGAAATTGGTCTCCATGGAAGTAATCTGCATCGATTTTGCAAAAAACCTCCCGGTTCCGAATATTAGTACGAATGACGTATATTATAAACGGCAGTTGTCCACGTATGCATTCAATATCCATGTTCTTTCTACATCATAAAGCATATTTTACATGTACCCTGAAACAGTTGGAAAAAAAGGCAGTGATGATGTCTGCTCTTTGTTACATAATTTTCTACATAATTATCTTAATCCTGAAGTTCGTGAACTACAAATATTCTGCGAGGGCAGAACAAGAATTATACTATGTTTCGTTTGTTGCACTATGTAGTACATGTAGAAAAAAAGCTGGATTTGATTAAGGTTACCTATCCAATAAGGGGTCATTCGTACATGGAGTGCGATAAGGACTTTGGATTAATAAACCAAAAAACACGAGTGGAACTCCCAGAACAATGGCAAGAAGTATTCCGCATGGCAAGAAAGAAACCATCTCCTTTTCAAGTGGTAAACGTTAACCAAACGTACTTCAGATACTGGACAACATTCTTTAAAGAACGTTATAGAAGAACATGTCCGTTTCTTTCCAGGCCTATTAGGGAAATGAAAATAGAAAAGGAACATCCAGGGATGATATTTCACCGAGATAGCTACAATGGTTCTTGGGAAACTACTGCTATCACTGATCCCAAATTTAAAACTAAAATAAAGTTAGAAGCCAACGAATTTGAACTGCCAGATCACTTATATAATAAAGGTAAGATAAACATTTTGACTGTTAGAACATCCTTGTGACAGCGGAAATTTATTTTCTTTTAGAGCCTATACGTATAAGTAAGGAAAAATGGAAAAATCTCCAAGAGCTAAAGATATTTTGTGGCTCAGCTGCTCAAGACTCCTATAGCCATCTGCCTCATTTATAGAAGAAAAACGGACAACGTTAACTTTAAGCGTTTTGATTACTACGGTAAGCTTGACCAGCTCTTCGGTCATGATTTTGGTCTAATTATTATTTTTTTTGGTTCTAGGATAAATAAAACACTCAGCATCTGAAGAACCTTGCCAGATCGCCTTTTAGAAAATAAAACGGTTTTACTTTTTGTTCATATGGATTTTAAGTTTTACTATTACAATATCAAGTTTAGTGTACTTTGTGTTATAGTAGTATAGTGTAATTGCTTGACAAAACACCTTCTTTCTCTTTAAAAATTGCAATTTTGTAAAAAACGTTCTTTTACATTTTTTGAATTTGCTTTGTGACTTTTTATATTTAACTCTCTAGAGGGTAATACTCCAATACATTATTAAAACAATTTATCACCTTTTATATTTTCCCAATAAACAAACACCATAGAGTATTAACCTTTGAAGCCGTTTTTCTCAAAACTTATTTTTTTGACATAGCACCTTCTTTGCCTGTACCCTTCATATGGAATGTGCTTATATAGAGCAGTCAATTCAATGAAGCGGTTTCAATTTTTATGTTCTTCCTTACGCTTTGACAATAAGGAAACCAGGGGTGAAAGAAGAATACTTGATAAATTAGCCCCAATAAGGGATATTTGGGAACTATTTATTTCTAACTGTAAAAAATTTATACACCACATTCTTACTGCACAATTGATAAACAACTTATGGGTTACAGAGGTAAATGTCCATTCCGTATTTATCTAGCATCTAAGCCAGATAAATACGGAATTAAAATAATGATGATGAACGATGCTAGGACCTGGTATATGGTTAATGCAATTTCGTACATTGGAAAAGTTAGTACTGAAAACAATGAGCCGGTTCCTTCATACTATGCAAAAGAGCTTTCTAAACCAATTCATGGAACAAACAGAAACATTACTGTGGACAATTGTTTTCCTGTTTGAAAACATGCTTACCAACTATAAACTTACTATGATTGGAACTCAAAGGAAAAATAAAAGAGAGGTACCTCCTACATTTCTAGATGGCAGGGTGGAAGGATCTTTCAAATTTGCCTTTGATCAAAATAAAACTTTGGTTTCTTATGTGCCTAAACAAAATAAAATTATTTTTGTAACAATGCACTATTCAAACCCTGTTGATCCTAAAACAGGTAAACCAGAAATGATCTTAGACTATAATAGTACCAAGGGCGGAACAGATACCTTTGATAAACTTGCACGCATATACAACTGCCAGAGGAACACGACGATGGCCAATGAGGTACTTCTATGGAATTATAACTTGGCAAGTGAAAACAAAAAGCTTAACCGACGGCAGTTTCTCAATAAACTGTATCTTCAGTTGTTAGAACCTATGTTTCGGGTTCGCTTGGAACTTCCAACGTTGAGCAAAACCCTAAAGACCTATATAAAAGACATTTTGGGTATTCCTGAGGAAACACCTGAGGCCGTGATATTGCAAAAACGTGTAAGATGTGGATTTTGCCCTAGAGGAAAAGACAGGAAACCAAATAATATAAAATATGTTGTATAATTCCAAACTTGTACCGTATAATTTATTAAGGTTTTAATTGTTAGCATTTATTTATTTAAGTTTTTTTTTGGGTAGTTTATTTGTTTCCTTTTTTTGTTCCTAAGCAGAAGACTTTGTTATTTATTTTTATAATAAATATTTATCTTTATCTGTAATAAATTAGTTTTTTTTTCTCTGTAATATTTTAGTCTTTGATTTAAAAAAAAATACTATACTACCTTTATTGCTATATAAGATTGTTTTTTCACATATTTTTTTAAATAGAACCAGGGTATGGTATGGTATGACCCCATATATTATATGGGGTCTCTGAGACCCCACGGTGTCCTTTTATGTGTGTTAAATTAATGGTGCCCGTGGAAGATTAAGAATGATTTGTTTGATTTTCTAAGCTATTGGAATAATTGATGGTCCATGCCTTTTCAGTAGATTTTTTTTAAAAACAGTTTTTATTTCTTTCTGGTTTTCAGAGGCATATTCTATGCATTTGAAATCCTTTTCTAGGCTTTTAAAATATTTCCTTGGACTCTTTAGAGATTAAAAAAAAATTCATATCGCTACCTTCCGAAAACACCGTCACATACGATACAGCAGAGTTTGCTTCTATTACAAGAAATATCGCATCAAGCTAATTTCGACGAATAGCCGCTTGGTCAGTTGCAGTCGTCACCTGTGTTTATTCAGTTAAGAGCGTCACAACATAAAAAGAGGCCGTCCTATATACGTTTAGGTCGATTTTCTGTGAAAAGGTAAGTTCTGTTTTGTATATTTTTCCAGAAATATCGTCACGTTTTATGCTGGGGCTTTTATGGAAAATGTGTGAAATGAAGTATGTTTTTTTTTCGGGAAAAAAAATCATAATTAGGAATAGTGCGCTTTTCCTTGTAAAAAGAAATATTTTTTTTACTTTGTGCTGAAATTTGTTTATTTAGGACGTTTTTTTATAAACATTTCTTTACTTTTATGACGTTCTTACTATCCGTAAATAATACCCGTTTTTGTTTGCATAAAATGTTAAGGCGTAAGTATAACATTTTTATTTATAAAACAAGTTAAATTAAATCGTTTAATTTTTTCAAAATTTAAAAGTTTTAAGTAATACAATGTGATCGCAGTCATAATGTTTGCTGTCTGCTTATGTGCTTGTGCTGCAGAATTATGTGTAGAAGCAGCTAAAGGAGGAAGCATACTTGTTGATAATTGCAGTTTCTTTGAAGGCAGCTTCTTTAGATAATTTTTTAAATTTTGTTAGTACTTACTAGGATCGAGTGGGGTAAATGTAAACAGGGGTAATTGTAAACGCCATAGGCAATCTTTTTAAATTTGCCGCTAAAACTTATTACTTCCGGGCACAGTCTATTACCCCCTCCTTTCATACTATACAAAGATGCAGGTGTCTGCAGGCTCGATTTTAGTTTGTTTTGTGCTTTCATTCCAACCATAACAATAATTCTGTTTTTCCATTGGTGGCCACTGTGTGAATATTTATGTGAAAATTTAATGTTAAAGGTAAGTACTATAAAATAAGCTTTGTATTGTTAAAAACACCCTAATTGTTGTGCCTAAATATATTTTTAATAGTGAAAATGAAGTTTTAAAGTAAAATATTACCTTAATATCTTAAAAAAAAGTGTTTACATTTACCCCGAAAAAAAGTGAATGGGGGTAAATGTAAACGCGTGGTTGGGGTAAATGTAAACAGACTTATAGGGTAAATGTGAACATAAATTTTAGTAAATTTATTTTTTATTTGTTTCAGATGCCCAGAAAGTATATTAGAAAAACTAATGGGCCAGCTTATACCAAGGAAGACCTAGAAAATGTCGTTCGAGATGTGCAGAATAGAAATATGTCTTACAAGCAGGCACAAGAACACTACTCTGTACCAATTTCCGTTATTTCCCAGCGCCTTAATGGAAGAAGAACCGCCATTGATTCTACAGGGCGAGGTCGTAAATTAACGTTTGCTCATGACACAGAAAAGAAAATTGTCGATTACTTGTTGGCTCGTGCAAAAGCTGGATTTCCGTGCGATAAGGACGAACTATTGGATCTCATTCAGGAGTATGTAAAATCACGTAATATATCTACACAGTTTGTTGATGACCGCCCAGGTATAGATTGGTATTACTCATTTTTAAAATGGCATAAAAATCTTTTATCTTTAAAAAAGCCTGAACATCTGCAAAAATGTCGGATAGACGCTAGAAGGCCGGATGTAATTCGCAAGTTCTATGAAGATTTAAGCAACGCATTTAATCAATTCCAAATAACATCTCCAGAACAGGCATGTTTCCTTTTTAATGCGGATGAGACGGGCTTTAAAAGTGACCCAAGTCGATTAAGGCCAATCGGACAAAAAGGCAAGTCGCGTTTCTGGTGGATCAGGTCGCGAATCTACTACAGTCCTAGCGTGTGTGGGAGCAGATGGTTCTGTGCTTCCCCCTCTTATTGTCTTTAAGGGCGCTGGTGTACAAGCACGCTGGGTGTCCAAGAAAGCCTATCCTGGAACTCTATATGCAGTGTCAAAAAACGGTTGGATGGAGGAACCACAATTTTTCACTTGGTTTACCAAGGGTCTTATCCCTCATATAAAAATATAAGACAATTAAAGAATCTTTCAAACCAAACTGCGGTGCTAGTATATGATGGACATGCTAGCCATATTAGTGTTCGCATAGTTGAAGAAGCTATCTCTAACAATGTTAACCTGATTAAGTTACCAAGCCATTTGACGGATATGTTACAACCCCTTGACAAATGCGTATTTGGTCCTGTCAAGACTGTTTGGGAGAAAAAACTTCTCTAAGGAACCTAATGATGGTTTGCAAGAAACAGATATAGATACTTCTAAAGATGTTCCAGAATTCGAAGAATATCTGCAGAATCAAAACGATTCATCTAAAGAACCTAATAATGGCTTACAAGAAACAAAAAGCCCTAAAGATACTCCTGAAAATATCCCACTTGAAAGTCCTGAAACAGAAACATTACAGACGGTCCAGACGGATAACTTATCAGTTAGAGCCGAGTCTCCTCAACCAGCCCCTCCGGAATTCAAAATCTAAAAGCCTTACCCATCAACCCTAACAAGTCATCAGTACCTGATGAAGATATAACTCCCGGAAAGGCTCTTGATGAAGTAACGCATCATTTGTAAACGTTGGTTACATGAAACTTGTTCTGGCTTCGTTAACCTTTGCAATAAGTGTGGAAAGACTGTAGCCACCAAACAAAAAGAAAGTATAGCATGGTCCGTCTATCCTACCCCTAGTGGTCCATCTCATCTTCACAGAGCAGGATAAATGGACCAATGGCATACCTGTCATTATGTATATTTTTTAGTGCCTAGAATTAATATTTTTAATTCCTAATTATACCAAAAGAAATACCAATGTTATGTTATGTTATATATATTTTTTCCAATTTTATTTTTTTTATTAAAGAAGCACGTTTAATTTTTTTAAATGTGGTCCATCTCTCCTCCTTTTACCCTATTTTTCAAAAAGCAGCGTAGCCCTATGATATAAATATTGAATATTTTTAAACATCTCTACTGAAAAATAGCATGTTTCGAGTTGTGACGGTCTTCCTGGAAGGTAGCGATATGTATTTTTTTTTATTTAACGATCCAAATAAGATTATATCGTTTGTAATATCATTGGGTTTAGGGATCAATATCTTATTTTATTATCTCTATTTTATTGATTATATTTTATATAATCAATAAAATAAAAGTCCCATCCTAGTTGAACTTGCCAACGTTTCGCGCAATATATAGTTGCATCTTCAGAGCGAATTTAATATTTTGAACTTAAATCAAAAAACAGATTTAAAATGAACATTTATAAGGAACACTTCTAGGTACGGGACATCAGACAATACCTAGATACAGACGATACTATTAAAGTATAATTTATAACAGGAAAATAATTTTAGGATCAAAGAAGATAAGAAAATAATTCTAAAATAGGAATTATTTTACTGTGATAAATTATATTTTAATAGCATTGTTTGTATCCATGTATTGTCTAAAAATATATGTATGTCGCTCCATGTATATTGCAATAGGAATTATTTTACTGTGGTAAATTGTATTTTAATAGTATTGTCTGTATCAACGTATTGTCTGATGTCCCGTACCTAAAAGTTTAAATATTTACGTTCTGTATAAATGTTCATTTTAAATCTGTTTTTTTACTTACATAAGTCCAAAATATTCAAAATTCGCTCTGAAGATCCAAATAGGATTGGACTTCTATTTTAGTGATCCTTAAACCCAATAATATTAGAAACGATATAGTTTTTCATATTTTCCGGGTTCTCTGAATAGTTTTTTCATACCTCCGAGGTATTTAAAGTAGTCACTTATGTCTTCTAAACACTTACAATTATTTTTCAAGCTGGCGAAATAACGTTTTGTGACCATCAGGGAGTTCAAATAAATTTTTACGTTTTCTACATGTTCCAAGTACATTCCAAGGATTTCACGTTATTCTTTTTAAATAGTTTTGGCCCAATATACGATAAAACGTCGACAACATTAAGATTTAGGGCCTTGAGGTTTATTTGATCGTCAATAATATTGTTAATTAGAAAACTGAATCATTCCTAAGTGATTAATTAATTAATTTAATTAAATTAAAAAGTACTTGGATTTTACCAAACACATTATATCTTTTATCTTTATATTTATTACCTAATTGTATTTTTTCGAGACTGTCTTATATACAGGGGAACACTATAAAATTGATTTAGATTAAATAGAAAGTTCCCCCCCCCCGTATATAAGTAATGGATGGTACAAAACACGTTTATGAAACTTCATTTCATAGCAGTACCAACCTAATAACCATAAATTAACTTAAGTAACTAAAGCTGATATACATACGAGTTTTGTTTACTTCAAAAAAAACTATACCAATTTCTTTACATTTACATATAAGCAAGGATGTGCAATTAATTACCTGCCTCACCTCTAATCTCTTTATCTTTTTCTACCCTGTTACTTCTCAACTATTCCCCGAGGTGGCTTTTCAGAGAACCCGGTTCTTTCGTCCTCTCTCTTTCTCTCTCCTCTTCTGCCTTCATAGCTCCATGCCTCTTCGCTCCTTCGTTATTTAACCTTCATAGTTGACCTGACGTATGTTCTGTGGGGCTCCTGCGGCATCAACTTCGGTTCGATTTTTTTCAACTTCGGGTACGTCTTTATCGTTTTTACCGCTTTCGCTGTCCTCGTCGGGTTCATTTCCGCCTCTAAGCTTCTCTTTTTACTCCTGCCGAAGATTAAACTTTTCACTTTCTCGGACATGTCTTCCAATTCGTACATCGCGTCGTGAGGACTCGTCCCGAAGAAATTCTTTATTTTCGGATCCGCCTTGTGATCCAACAGCATGCTTACTATCGCAACTGCAAATATAAATTGTTGTTGATTAATTAAACTGTGTTCTTTTTTCTCCTCTAGATTATCTTGATTTGTTTAATCCTAAAAACAGTTTTACCACTAACCAAAACTCTTTATTTTATTCTTGACACGTGTTTCGCTAACGATGTAATTAATAAAACGAAAAATCCAATGAAGCATGGCTGAACAAAATAAACAAATCGTATTTATACTTACTTGTACCTATACTTTTTCTAGCTTATATAAATGAAATTGGTAACATATTAAAAAATTGCAATGTGGTATCATTATGCTGATGACACAGCTCTGTTATTTTCAGCTAACAATTGGAATGAAGTATATGATGGGGCAGAGTTGGGGTCGGACAAAATTTGCTGTTGGCTAGGTTTAAGTAAACTCAGTTTAAATTTTGAAAAAACTAATTTTATTGCTTTTTCCCCCACAAATGCAGATCAACCGAAAGATGAATATTTAAGGGTAGTATTTAATCGAACATAAGTTTTTATAATTTTTAGCACGTTTAAAAACTGGGTGGAGCAACAAAAATACTTATTGAGCATCTAATCTTTAGCATCTAATAAAGTTAATATTGTCAACTGTTTTATACTAATCTGGATAGCTATTTAAATAATAAAGCTTCTAAAAACTGTTTGAACTTCATACTTTATAATATGACAAAAGCTAGTGGGCATAAAATAAAACAAAAATAGGCATCACAAATATACTTTATTGTCTTCTATTTATAAAACAAAAAGAACAAAAAATGCCATTTTTAAAACAGTATTTGAACCACAAAACAAAAAAGAGTGAACATTAAACAAAAAATATTAATAAGACTTCAATAAATTAAAAACATCACTGAATTACCAAAGCAGGTTTGGATTTTGATGGACGTCTACGTTTTCTTTTTCGTCCAATATGGATATTTTTTGCCTCTACAGGCGGAACTGTATATTTGAATCTAATTGCTAGGCCCAGAAGATGTTTGCACATATACATCTTAAAAAACTGTGGACAACTGCAGCTACCATTCATCCAATCATCTTTTTCTTTGGAAAAAATTTGTTACTCTCCAAGTGGAAAAAAAAATTCTTTGAATTCATCAAAAGTTTCCCAAGGTTTTTCAACCTGAACATCCATTACTTGACCTCCTGGTACTATATAGACATTGTTCTTCGTGTCAACATCTAACACCTTTATTTTTTTGTCTAATTTTGCCCATTGATATGCTTTTGTCCAATCAGGAAGTTTAATAAGCGGAGTAATTGAAAAGGACTCCTCTGTAGTTTTGCAGGACCATTCGTTAACCATCTCCCACGCGATAACCAGGAAACGAGACAAAGGAAATCTTTCTCGTAATGTATTGCTATCTTTTATGGTTCTATTAAACGATTCCAGTGCGTTGTTTGTGGCTGGTGATCCTGGGGCAGCACCTAGGTACCAATTGCGATTTTGAGTTAACCACTCTTCTTTGAAATATTTAATAAAATTAGTTTGGGTTTTCCATTTCCTCATAAAAAGCTGTGATGCGCTAGTAAAATGTTCAGGATAAGTAACGGACTGTAAAGCATCAATGTCTTGTAATATAATCGGGCGTTTTTGTCTGAGCAAGTTTGTTTAACCCTGGTTTGCATTTTTGTTTTTGCATTCTCACAATGGGTTCAGGACCAAAGACTTCTGTAAAAGCATTTTGGATGCTCTTTGCGGCATCACAAACTAATACCGACGGTTGTAGAGAATGTCCGTATACAAACAAAACCTGTTCTTTTAAACTATTATATAACATGGTAAAATCTTCCTGACGCTCGTTTGTCGAAACTCCTAGACATATCGGATGAAATTTTCTATGTTTATCTGTAGTTCCTACAACTAATACCGGGAACCCTTGCCAAATCAACTTGTATGTCGCATCAGCATGGATAATATTTGCATGACGTTCTGCTAACCCCAGTAAATGTTTTGTAGACAATGCAAAGCGAAAGGACATTGGTTCATTCTCGAATATATAATAAGAAAGTACAAACACTTGGTGTATGTCCTCGGGAACTGCTGTATGATTTAATATCCATCGCTCCAGTTCTCCTAGACTTATAGTTGAGAAACCGTATTTAACGCGTCTACGACTTGATAGATAATTGTTCAATTGTTTCATTGATGGTAATTTTACTCCCTCCATCTTACTAAGACTTTTTAAAATAGCTTTAGGCTTCAAATGTAAATCAAATAGTTTGTTTGTTTCTGTCTTAACTTCCTGACTTATTCCGTAATCAGAACGAATTTCAATCGACTCGTGGTTATGGGCACCCTCTACACGATAGAGCAAAACAGCATTTGATGTAGCTTCAAACAGTAAATAAATTTGTGCCGCACACTGAGGGCCACGACGTTTTACTTTGTTACGGCGATAAAACCTTTTCTTTCCTTCTTTAGTAATATGTGTTATTAAAATAGACCAAGTATTTTCTGCACGAACAACTTCCTCCGCTTCTTTAACACAATTTTAGTTGAAATGAATTTGAAAATTAGATGCTCATTTAAAGTTTTTGAAGTTTAGTTGGTATTTTGGTAAACTGGTTTTGAAAATTAGAAGCTCATTTAGATTTTTTGTAAGCTTTGTGTATTTTTTAATGCCTGCTTTTTTTGACAGATTAAAAATGTAATGATGCCTTAAGTTTGTTCACTGATAAGATTATTTCATATACAGAAATATAAAAGTTGCCATGTTAGTTAAAATAGTTAACGCATTTTGTTGTACATCCGTAATATTTGATGCTCATTTAAAAATTTCCCAATATTTAACACTCCATGCGTCAACATGTGGTAAAACCAAAAACTGTAACTGTGTCAAAATTAATAAAGTCATTGGGTATAAATATAGAAACAAAAATTAAAATGGAATGAACATGTTGTCTTTTTAACCTGTAAAATTAGAGAATATGTGTTTTACAAATTTATTTCGTATGCTTACATTGTACAATTCATTAAGGGAATCAATATTAAGATATGGGATTCTATGGAAGTTCTATCAACTTGTCAAAATAGAATTTTAAAAATGTTATCGAAGAAACCTCGTAGATACTCTACATTGTTATTGTATGAAGACTTAAATGTCCTTAACATTAGAAATTTGTATACATTATCTTGTTTGTTGTGTTTTCCTAAAATAAATAACAGTTTTTCCCTCGTGTCACATAGTTACTCCACAAGAACGAATTTAAAAGAAAACTTTGCACATCCAAGTTTAGTAATTCATTTTGCTGTAGATTCATTACACAGTAAATACACCTAAAGTATATAATATGCTGCCATTTTCTATTAAAAAGCTGGTTATGAAAGGTGATTCCAAGACTAGAACACCAATAAAATTATTCATTCTGCAAAACAACATTTGTACATTTTTTTTTTTGTATTTGAATCTCAACATGTCTTATATTTTTGTGCTTTTTAATATTACATTATTTAATGTCCACTTTTTCATTTTTCTGTTGGCTCCTCTGTCGTCTGGCCAACTTTGTCCATCTTGCCATGCACGTCATTTCGTAAACAGAGAGTGATCAATTTAGACTCGATCACTCTCCTCAAAACAAAAAATAAGTAGTATAATAGGTATTTATTTAGCCTTTATTATTGGGTAAAATATTGTTTATTGTACTTATTAGTTATAGTTATAATTATGAAGTTTAGAGGTAATATTGTATTGTAATTTATAACTTATATGTAATATATTTTGATTTGATTTTTGAATACTGCTAAACTTTTTCATCATCATTTAAACCACCTTTAGCCAAACTTGACTTCATCACGTTTGCTATCTGAGAAGGGACTGATCTGATAAAAAAGACGATTTCGATCTGAATTTTATAAAAACAGCAACTGAATGAACTTTAAAACACTCATTTAAAATGTAAATAGATACAAAAGAAATAACTATAATAAACTTGATAATAAGGAAGAATGTGTAGGCTTTGTTTCTAGATCTTGCCAAGGCATTCGATACTGTCCCCCATGACTTGCTTCTAGATGTTTTTGAAAAGAACGGGATAAGGGGTGCAGTATTGGATGTCTTTAAGAGTTACTTGAATGGTAGGGTACAATATGTAAAAGTTGAAGATGCATTAAATGACCCTTTAAATATCAAAATAGGAGTGCCGCAGGGGACAGTTTTGGGACCGCTATTGGTTTTGTTGTATATAAATACACTGGCCAGTCTTAGGCTTCATAATGGTGTAATTGTTTCTTATGATACTGCCATAATATTCTCGGCAAGATCATGGAATGACATCAAGCAAAGTGTAATAGATGGACTTTGTATTGTTCAGAGTTGGTTACACTCATTTAACTTCACAATAAATTTAAACAAAACAAACTATATTGTCTTTTCAATAACCAACGCAAATCGTCCTTCTGTCGACTTTATAAAAGTTAAAGACTCAGATAAAGTTATTAAAGAAGTTACACATACTCGATATTTAGGTATAATAATTGATAGACTCTTTAAATGGGATCAACAGATTTTAAAACTAACATCAACACTTCGAAAATTATTATATAAATTTTATACAATTGAGAAAAATGTTGAATAAGCATCTATTATTATCTATTTACAAAACCATCATAGAGTTTTTGATAAGATATGGCATTGTTGTGTGGGGTGGGCAGTATAATCGTGCTTTATATCCATTAAACATAGTACAAAACTATATATTGAAAATAATTTAACACTTCATCCAACAAGAATTCTTTATTCGGGGGGAGGTTTTCGATGTTAGATCATTGTATGTTTTGGATGCTAGTGTTTTTGTTTGTTTATAAGAATAATAAAATCAAAAGTATAAGCATAGTTACCTAACTAGAAATAGAGCTAATGACCATATTGAAGTGCCTAAGAGTAACACTAATGCTAATTTGAGATACTTTAATTACTTTACGCCTAAAATATATAGAATTAGAAATATAAATAAAATCCATATTTTTAAGAAACAATGCAAATCTTTTATTTTTGAAAAATTAATACTAGCCTTAGTTTGAAATAACTATCTAATTAGATAAATGATTGTTATTATTGATTGGGATGCTTTTTTGGCGATGTATTTTGTTTTTCTTTTTTTCTTTTTACTGTATTATATATAATCATAATTTTTCAATTTGTTAGATTGCAACTAATGGTTTATTTGCCTTTTTAATGGTTTTTAGGACTTACCAGTATATGTTGGAGAGTATATGTGTTGCGACCTTCGCACATACAGATATTAGGTTATCTAGGTGTTACAATATTCTGTTAATTGTTATCTTTGTATCAACCTAAAAAATCTGCTACAATATTGTAAATTCAGTATTTAGGACTTAAAATAAACTTTGTCTGCTTCTTTAAAACTATGTAAATGTGTAAGTATAAAGATAATAAAAGGGGAAGGTTAATAGGGGTACTGTTCCTTCCAAATAAATAAAAATAAAAAATCCAACAAGATGGATAAATAAATGCCACCTGGTACTTACTACACATAAAAGTTATGTCGTTGTGTTTGATCACGTCTTATCAACTTACTACTCAATTAAAAAATAAAATTTCAAAAAAAAATCTGAAAACAATGACAATAATAATTATTATATCCGATGGAGCAACCAAGTCATTGTAAAAATCATTGTCAACTGAACGAATTGAAAAAAATGGGAGCAGTAAAAGAAATGGATATTTTCTGCTACTGAATATCCCATTATATATATTTAATGCGCTAAGAACTAACCACTTTCCGAAAAAGAAAAAGCGGAAAACGTGGGTGTAAAAAAAACTCCCTTCTGAACAGAATGTAGAATTCGCGTGAAAATCTGCTAAAGATTGCCCGAGATATATGATTCTGAATGGGTTAGGTTTTACAATGACTTTTTCTAAAAAAAAATGGTACATCTTTAAGGATAATTTGAAAACTCTTATAGTCATTTAAATGGGGATTTCACACACAGCTGAAGCATTTTTTGCCAATCATTTTCATATATGAACGTCCCTTGCAGCTCCAAGGGTTTTTAAGTTAGAGTCGATTTGTAAAATTATGAATAATTTTTTAAATTATTCTGTAACCTTTTGGAGTACGATTCAAAACCTGCTTAAGATAAATTAATTATTTTTTTATGCTAGGAATTGAGTTGGGGTATGAAAGCTCTATATGTGGCAAAAATTGGCCGAGATATAGTAATTTTGGTTGGGTGTGACAGTGGATTTTTCTAAACAAAAAGAATGTATTTCTTTAAGGAGAATTTGGAAACTTACAGACATTTAAATGGGTTTTTCAAACACAGTTGGGGCATTTCTCACCAATCATTTTCATATATGAAGGTCGCTTGCAGCTCCAAGGGTTCTTAAGTTAGAGTCGATTTTGTGAACCAAGGTGGATGCAGAACAATTTGTAAAACTATGAATAATTTTTATAACTATTCCTTCATTTTCAGATAGGACTCAGATATCTGTGGGTCAAAAATTGGCCGAGATATAGCGATTTTGGTTCGGTTAAATTTTACAGTGGCTTTTTCTAAAAAAAAAAAAATTCTTTAAGGATAATTTTGAAAAGTCTTATAGGCATTTAAATCGGGATTCCACACGCAGTTGGAGCATTTCTTGCCAATCATTTTCATATATGAACGTCCCTTGCAGCTCCAAGGCTTCTTAAGTTAAAGTCGATTTTCTGAGCCAAGGTCCTGGACTCAACAGAGCAATTTGTAAAATTATGAATAATTTCTTTAATTATTCCTTAACATTTTGGGTATGACTCAAAAACTGCTTAAGACAAATTAATTATTCTTTTATGCTAATGTAGTGGACACTTTAAGGTTCGATTTAAAGTCTGAAAGGCCTCTGTGACTTACAAATTGGCCGAGATTTAGCAATTTTGGTTCAGTTAGGATTTATAGTGGCTTTTTGTAAAAAAAAATTGTACTTATTAAGGATAATTTGAAAACTCTTACAGGCATTTGAATAGGGTTTTCACACACATTTAAAGCATTTCTTATAAATCATTTTCATGCATGAACGTTCCTTGCAGCTACCAAGGGTTCTTAAGTTGGACTTTGGGCAATTAGTAAAATTATGAATAATTAAACTCTACCACATTTAAAAAATAATGGCAATAAGCAAACTTTAGTTGCAAAACTATAATAATATGATCCTATCTTGACAAAAGGTTCTGATAGGGTTTTGAAAGACTTAGGTCTAAGAATGCTCTATCAAAGTTCAGCCAAGTGAAGAAATCTATTAGGAAACTTAAAAAGTAAAATAAAGGCCAATGAAAAGTCCTGGATTAATTAATGTCAGATTTAAAGAACATGTAAAATATGGAAGAGTTGAAAGGTCAAGTTGGGCTGAACATGTTTTCAAAACTGGCCACTTTAAATAGACAACTTAAGATTACAAACATTCGAAAGTTTATCAAAACTCAAAAAATCATCCTTAATAAGAATAAAGGTCCAATCCCTAATAGTCAATTGTATAGATTAATTAGTGTTTAACCTTTGTTCGACCATGCTCCACTGGATTTTTCGCTCCATTAATTATATTGTTACTATATAAGGCCACTTATAAGTAGTTTTAAATAACTTTGTATCTTCTCCCGAAGAAGTTAACGTTGTTAGCGAAACACGACTCGTGAATCAAATAAAGAGTTTTGGTTAGTGGTAAAACTGTTTTGTCATTTGAGTTTTATTACCGTTTTGAGCTTCAGCTGCATGGAATAACGCCGTTCTTCCGGAGGTTTGATCTCTGATGTTCACGTCTGAGCCATATTTTATTAACAGTTTGGCCCCCTGGGTACAACTGGATATGCAGCATATCATTAAGGGTGTAACACCTGAAATAATAAGTATGTTAAGATTGTGTATCATAGATACGGCAGGACTAGTATATAATGAGTACTCTTGAGTTATTATATTTCTAAGGATGGATTTGAGGGTACAAACGTGGTACTGGGTTAATTATTTTGGTAATTAGGATAGTTTTGGATGAGGTATTTTTTATGGTTAATTTTCTTAGTACATTTTTACTATTTTTGGGAATATTGCCACGAAACAATCGAAGTTTTTCAACGCATATTGCATCATCAAAATTTCTATTCGTTAGCGGACATTTTTGTTAATAACTTTGGAACTACTCAAGATATTTTCATGATTTTCTCACATTAATATAAAGGAGCTCCTAATAGCGGATTTGAGAGTAGAAAAAAAATCTAATCAAATTTTCAATATATTTGAGCAAATTTTTAGGAAATAATTTCTATATTTCTTGTATGGTTTAGATTTCCAAACTGACCTAGAATCATCTAGAGAAGGAACTACTAAGACTGGAAAAATGGATTAGCTTAAATGGATTCAATTAGATTACGCTAAAGAGGGGTTTCCAGAGAATTCTGAGTACAAAATTATCTGGAAACGTAGATAAACGTTGAATTTTTATGATTAATTTAATGAGATGTTTGATAGTTCACATTTTTAAACTGACCCAGCATCAGCATGTGTGGACCAGAGTAAAATCAACAGTAGACCAAAATATGAGTTTCCCTAAGGCACAATATAGCTTTTACAAATTTTGAAAAAAAAACTTGTTAGAAAAGGAACAAAGAAACTGCTTTGTTTGGGGTAGTTTTTCTAGCTCATTTCCTTAGCAAATATTTTGACTATTCTTGGGGATATTTTCAGGTAATAATTAGTTAAGAGAAAAGCGTTTCTTCCACAATAATTTGATATAAAAAACGATTCTTGAGTTAGAGGCAATTTTGTTCACCAAAATCTAAGAGCCATCAAAGTCGAAGTTTTCTGAGAGTGGATTTGAGGGTAAAAACGTCATTCTAAGTTTCACTTTCCCTCTCCCATATGATTGCAATGGTGGTTGAAAAAAAAGTTCAATTGCATTTTATCAAACACTTCAGTTGCCTGTGGAATTCTTCTATTTAACAATAAATGAGTTTTTGTCGACTGAATCTAGGACCTTTGTATTACCTCCATGGCACAGGTTTGCAGAGAAGGGATGAAGGGGAACTCCTTGGCATTATATTGAGAAGAATTCGAATTTTCGAGATTAATTTACCGATGCGTTTTACGGTTTAGATTTCCAAACTGACCTAGAATCATCCAGAGAAGGAACTACTAACCCAACTGCTTGGAAAAATTGAATTTTCTTAGTATTAAACTTACAGAAGTTAATTAAGAAAAATTAAGAAGCTATAAAAATGAAAGCCTTGGCTTAAATGGATTAAGTTAGATGACTCTGAATACGGTTTCCAGAGAATTCTGAATACAAATTTATCTGGAAACGTGGTAACTCAGAATCCCATTTGTTATGCGCGAAATCCAAGGTAGCGCCTTTGAAATCCCTAACTATGCCGCGTCTCGAATTATGCGCAGCACTTTTGCTCGCCCAGCTTATTTTGCAAAGTTTTAAAATCTATACAAATTAAATTTAATAAAATATATTGCTTCTCAGACTCAACCATAGTTTTAGGATGGCTACAGACTTCTCCGAGCTTACTAAAACCACTTGTCGACAACCGCGTGGTGGAGATACAAAAATTAACGGGTAATTTTAAATGGCGGCATGTTTATAGTTCAGATAACCCAGCAGACTTAGTCTCACTGGGTGTTCAGCCTAAGAACCTTTTTGGTTTAGACATGTGGTGGAACGGACCCGTCTGGCTTCTTAAAGATCAAAGTGAGTGGCCAATTAACCGATTTGTTATAGACGATTTGCCAGAAATGCGACAACATTGTTTTACCGTTAAATCACCTATCAGTTTTCCGTTTTCCAGATTTAGCAGTTTACTAAAATTAAAACGAACTGCGGCATTTATATCAGATTTTACTCGAATTGTAAAATTTCTATCAAACACCGAACTTTCACACGTATTACTTTTGCGGAAGTCTAGTACGCGTTTCACCGACGCATTAAAATTGCGCAAATGGAATCTTTTTCAGATGAGTATTCCATTTTATCACGAAAAGCCGAAATGCCAAGTAATAGTAAAAACTTAGCTTAAAGCCATTCCTGGATAACCAAGGGTGGTTAAGAGTGGGAGGAAGACTGTCCATTTCCGACTTTTCTTATTCAAAGAAGTATCCGATCCTGTTATGTCCCAATCATCCTTTGACAAAGCTAATCATGCAGTATGAACACGAGAATTTGTTACATGCGGGACCTCAGTTGCTTTTAGGTAATATTCGTGACAAATTTTGGCCCATATCGGGAAGGAACTTAGCGCAAGTTGTTCATACTTGCGTTAAATGTTCCCGTTACAACCCGACAAATTTTCAACCCATCATGGGAGATTTACCCGTGTCTAGGGTTCAGCGGGCTTTGCTATTTGTAAAGGTAGGAGTAGACTATGCGGCACCTTTTATGGTCAAGGATAGACGCGGATGCGGTTGCAAAGTTATCAAATGTTGGGTATCATTATTCATTTGTTTTATTACTCAAGCAATCCATTTGGAAATTGTAATGTCTTTGAGCTCTGATGATTTTTTGCAAGCTCTTAATCGGTTTTTTGGTAGGCGAGGAAAACCAACAGAGATTTTTTCCGACAACGGAACCAACTTTATTAGAGCTAATAAAGATTTACAGTCCATGGGTCAATTTTTACTGGATAATAACGAGAACATTACTGAGTCAGTTGAAAATCTGGGTATCAAGTGGTACTTTATTCCTCCCAATTCTCCACATTTCGGTGAAATTTGGGAGGCGAGCGTTAGGAGCTTAAAATATCATTTAAAAAGGGTAGTGGGTTCTTACACGTTGCTAATCTTTGATTTCCAAACCCTACTTGTACGCATTGAAGCTGTGTTAAATTCGAGACCTCTTTCCCCTTTGAGCTCTCATCCTGATGATCATTCCCCTCTTACCCCCGCACACTCTCTAATCGGCCGCAGTACTACAGCTGTCTCGGAGCCATCAGTTAAGGCTATACCAAAAAACCAACTGTCGCAGTATCAATTGCTGCAGAAGGTTTACGAGCAATTTTGGAATCGCTGGCAACACGAGGTTGGCCAAATAGTGCTAATCAAGGATAACAACGTTCCCCCAAAAAAGTGGCGATTAGGACGAGTTTTGGACCTCATCAAAGGTGCAGATGGAATCTCAAGAGTCGCATCTGTGAAGACCGCAGATGGAGACCTGACGAGGGTAGTTGTTCGCTTGTGTCCTCTTCCGGTTCCAGTTGAAAGCAGTTGAGCTTCCAAGGCCGGGGGCATGTCGAGTGCGGCCCTGTAGCCCAAATTAGCTCACGCGAGAGCGCTAGCAACGCCACCAACGGCGAATGCCACTCCAAGTTACGATGCAGTCAAGCAACACGTCAGCCAATTCTTTTTATTAAAATTTTATAAAATTAAGGCAATAAAAGTGTATTTCAGTTCTTTTAATATACATATTTGTATTAATACGAATCCAGTACATCTTTCCAACCAGTGATACAGTCCAACACATGTATTAACTCCATAACACAGGTTTACAGAGAAGGGATGAAGGAGAACTCCTTGGCATTATATTGAGAAGAATTCGATTTTTCGAGATTAATTTAACGAAGGGTTTAGATTTCCAAACTGACCTAGAATCATCCAGAGAAGCAACTATTAACCCAACTGTCGAAAAATTGAATTTTCTTAGTATCAAACTTACAGAAGTTAATTAAGAAAAATAAAGAAGCTAAAAATGAAAGCCTTGGCTTAAATGGATTAAATTAGATGACTCTAAATACGGTTTCCAGAGAATTCTGAATACAAATTTATCTGGAAACGTGGATAAACGTTGAATTTTTATGATTAATTTAATGAGATGTTTGATAGTTCACATTTTCAAATTGACCTAGCATCATCGTGTAGGCGAGAGTAAAATCAACAGTAGACCAAAATATGAGTTTCCATATTGAAGCTAGAAAATATAATAAATCATAATTTTGTATTGCCTCCCAGGCACAATAGAGCTCCCGCAAAATTTGAATTTTTTTGGTTAATTTTCTTAGCAAATTTTCACTCTTTTTGAGCATATTTCCACAAAGTAACAGGAATGTTCTTAAAAGATATTTAGTCAAAGAATTGCTTTTCTTGCATAATAATTTGATATTAGAACCATTTTTGTACCTCAACAACTTCTTGATGCAATTTTGTTCACCAAGGTCCAAGAACCATCAAATTTTAAGTTTTAAGCACAACCAAGATTTCTATTCATTACTGCACATTTTTGGCCATAACTTAGGAACCACTCAAGATATTTTCATAATTTTTTTACATTAATAAAAAGAACTTCCTGAAAATGAATCTGAGGGTAAAACCATTTTTTTCTAAGCTAAATATTTCCACCCCTTTAAGGTGATAGACCAAAGTCACATTTACCTTCAAAATTAAAACTATTAATGCAGTTCGCGTTGTTCTTAAAGCTCACATGTTCCAAAATGGTTTCTAATATTTGTAATCTCCCAAATTTGGCACAAAGATGCAGGATATTGTTGCCGTCTCCGTCTGCTTCTGTGATGTCCGCGTTAAAGTCCAATAAGATACGCACTATTGGCACCGTGGAGTTGTTTATTATTGCTAGTTGGAGTGGGGTCTGAAAGACAAAAAAAATGTTTTTTTAAACGTATATGTATTGATGAAATGGCGGAGAAAAAAAACAAAGCTTTGTTTTTAACAATAGAACAAAAGAATCCTAAATTAAGTTGCAACACAATCTTATCAATATTTTTTTCCGAATTAATCTCCATATGATATTACTTAATAGAATAATTCTAGGTACTTTACAAAATTTGATAAAAACACAAAAGGGATTGAAAATTATATTTGTTAGTAAAACAACACTTTACTGCATCAATAGCTCTCACTCATTTCTTTAATAACAATTAATTAAATTGGAGGTTAAATATTTAAATAATAATATGACGATTATGGTTAATCTTGAAACAGTTTGTCTATATCGTTATTGGAAAATTCCAGATGTAAACCTAACTTTTAATTAACCAATAGTATGGGGGACAATAACCTTTTGATAATAATTTTAAAACAAAAAAGGGATTCCCTTGATTATGTGGTATGTAATTCCCAGATGTAATTCTTTGTTAGATGCATCACGCTAGCAGGGGTTTGCCCGGATTGTTATCATTATTAAATACGGTTTAATTTTTTTTTAAATTTTTGCCAAACCCATGAACTAACAAGAACTTTCTTTAAACGTTCCGGACTAATTTTCTGTTTGATTCCAGACATTTGACATTTCGTACGTCTTTCAGACAAAATTGACGAAAAACAAAGAAAAAGGGTCTTTCAGACAGTTAGAAATTAATTTTTTCATATTTTCCGGGAAATTGACAGCCAGCATTTGCTAAGAATTTGGAACAATTTTTATATACTCCAGGAATATTGAATAATTTTCATATATTCCGGGTATATATTTCAAATAATTTCTCAAGTTTTTCAGAAATTTGAAACAATTTTAATATTATTTTCCGGAAATTTAAATTTCCGTAATTTTCAAGAATTTGAAACCATTTTAGTGTTTTCCAGAAATTTCACCTATTTTCTGATATCTTCCGGGACTTTGGAACAATTCTCATGTTTCAAACAATTTTCATATTTTCCGGGAATTTAAAACCATTTGCATAATTTCCAGAAAAACGACGCAATTTCTCGATTTTTCCATTAATTTAAAACAAATTACAAATTTTCCAGGAAACTGAAAAAATTCTCGGATATTCCAGGAATTTGACGTAATTTCTAATATTTTTTAGGAATTTAAAACAATTTCTCACGTTTTCCAAAAATTTGAAGTACTTTCTGACATTTACCAGGAATTGAAAACAATTTTCAAATTTTCCAGGAATCTAAAACAATGTTCGTATTTCCCAGGTACATATATCAAAAAATGTCTCAAGTTTCCAGAATTTAAAAAAAAAATCGCAATTTACATAAATTTGACGTAATTTTCATAATATCCAGGAAAAGAATCGCAATTTCCATGAATTTTCACGTAATTTTTATAACATCGAGGAATTCGGCGTAATTTTTTGTTTTCCAAGAATTTGGAACAATTTTCATATAATCCAGAAAAGTTGAATAATTTTCATATTTTCCAAGTAAATATTTCAAAAAATTTTTCAAGTTTTCCAGAAATTTGAAACATATTTAATATTTTCCAGGAATTTAAAACCATTACCTTCATTTTCGGGAATTTGAAACCATTTTTCGTATTTTCTAGGAATTCGACGTATTTTCTTAATCTTTCAGGATTTTGGAACAATTCTCATATTTTCCAAGCATTTGAACCAATTTTTATATTTTCTGGGAATTTAAAACCATCTGCATAATTTCCAGGAAAACGACGTAATTTCTCGAGTTCTCCATTAATTTAATACAAATTACATATTTTCCAGGAAATTTAAAAAAATTCTCGTATTTTCCAGGATTTCGAAGTAATTTCTAATATTTTCCAGGAATTTAAAACAATTTCAGGAGTTTTTGAAGAATTTAAAACAATTTACACATTTTTCAGGAATCTAAAACAATTTTTGTAACTGCCATGAATCTGAAACAATTTTCGTATTTTCCAGGTACATTTTTTAAATAATACCTCGAGTTTCCAGAAATTTAAAAAAAAATCGCAATTTCCATGAATTTGACGTAATTTTTTGTTTTCCACGAATTTGGACACATGGAACAATTTTCCTATAATCCAGAAATTTTGAACAATTTTCATATTTTCGAGGTATATATTTCCAGTATATATATATATATTTGGAACAATTTTCGTATTTTTCAGAAATTCGACATAATTTATATCTTCCAGGAATTTAAAACAATTTTTGTCTTTTCCAGGAATTCAACGTAATTTGTAATATCTTCCAGGACTTTGGAACAATTTTCGTTTTTTCAGGAATTTGACATAATTTCTAATATCTTCCAGGAATATGGTATAATTTTCGTATTTTCCAGGAATTCGACGTAATTTCTGATATCTTCCAGGAATTTGAAACAATTTGTAATTTTTTTTTCCAGGAGTTTTTATATATAGAATTTTCATAGAATTATTAATAATTTTCATATTTTCCAGGTATATATTTCAAATAATTTATCAAGTTTTCCAGAAACATGAAACAATTTTAATGTTTTCCAGGAATTTAAAAAAATTACCGTCATTTTCAGGAATTTGAAACCATTTTCGTATTTTCTAGGAATACGACGTAATTTCTAATAGATTTCAGGACTCTGAAACAATTTTCTTTTTTTCCAGGAATTTGGAACAATTTTCATATTTTCCAGGAATTCAACATAATTTCTAAAATCTTCTAAGAATTTGGTACAATTTTCGTATTTTACAGGAATTCGACGTAATTTCTGATTTCTTTCAGGAATTTGAAACAATTTTCATATTTTCCAGGAACTTAAAACAATTTCTTGAGTTTTCTAGGAATTTGAAACAATTTTCTTTTCTTAGAGGAATTCGAAGCAACTTTCGTATTTCCCAGAAATTTCTTGTCCTCCAGAAATTTGGAATAATTATCGTATTTTCCAGGAATTGGACGGAATTTCTGATATCTTCCAGGACTTGGGAACAATTTTATTTTTTTCTAGGAATTTGGAACAATTTTTATATTTTTTAGGAATTTGACATAATTTCAAATATGTTCCCGGAATTTGGAAAAAATTTCGTATTTTCAGGAATTTGACGTAATTACTAATATTTTCCATGAATTTGGTACAATTTTCATATTTTTCAGGAATTTGACGTAATTTCTGATATCTTCCAGGAATTTGAAACAATTTTCTTTTTCTCCAGGAACTTAAAACAACTTTCGTATTTCCCAGAAATGTCTTATGTCTTCTAGAAATTTAAAACAATTTCTCGAGTTTTCCAGCAATTTGAGACAGTGTTCAAATTTTCCAGGAATTCTAAGCAATTTTCGTATTTCTTAGTGGTTTATTATGCCTTGTAGAAATGTGGAGCAATTTTCGTAATATCCCGGAATTTGACGTAATTTTCAAATTTTCCAGATACATATTTGAAATATTTTTTCGCATCTCCCAAGGATTTCAAAGATTTGTTTTCCAGGATTCCCAAATAATTATTCTTGTCCGGAAATAGCCTGGCATGTCTAAAATAACCTTTTACTTTTAAGTTCTAGGAAAGTTGGCAGCGTCGCACAAAAGGTTTTTCATAACTTTTTTTCTTTCATTGCTGAATAAGTAAAATGCTCATAAATGAATCAATACTTGGCAACAGTGTATTCGTGATGTGTTCCCCCAAACCCCGATTGTCAAATGGAAGTGTGCTGCGACATGACTTACTAGGACATATACCTATTATTTTTTAGATAAGGGAGAGCTAATATGGGGAACGTAGGTCTTGTATTAATTGGTACCTTGAGATCGTGCTCGATGGTTGTTATAAAATTGTTATTGTACAAATTAATATGGAAAAAAATTAGAACAATTATTAATGTGTTTAAATTTCAAAATTTCAATTTTTTTTAAAGTATAATATTTACCTAAGTATTCAACGTCGTATTTGGACTCTTATCAAGAAAAAGTAAGCAATAATATGTAGACGAGCTTAAATATAATAAAAATTGATCCGAATGACTCGATAAGAGACATAACAAAAGAAAACAGATGAGCGCGTTCGAATCTGTTCTGCTTTGTCTTACACATTGTTTTTAACATTAATCTGTTTTTTTTCCGTCACATTATTGTATGAAAAATACTAAAATAATTAAGTCGTAAATATTTAAAACTTTTATAGGTAAACAAAAGTTAAAATATGCGACGCAATAAATAATCAAAAATTCGGTTATTTTGGTAGTTTTCACAAAATATGTAGAGTATTTTTAGTATTATTCCCGAAAATAATACGTCATAGCCATATAAAAAAAAAGGACAGTAAGTGTTTGTAAGATGAGGAAATCATCATTTTAATATACTTAAGTAATATTTTCCATGCTTATTACTAAGTAATCCAATAAAATTCTAGGAATTATCTAAGAGACTTCAAGGTCCTGTACTCCAAAACACACATAACGCAGCCAATATCGTTTTATCAACGAAAAAAACGCATATCTTATCGAAGTGTACGTCTTAAAAACGCCTTATAATATGTATAACAAGTATGTCCACAAAAAAATCCAAATTTGTTTTTGGGAAACGATAAAAAGCATAACCTTGAATGCCCAACAAATCCCCCTTTTACCGATTTTTTTTAATATCAAAGAACATAATTAATGCCTGTGATTCCCAAATAAATGGAAACTGCCACGCAGTTCTAGGGAATATCGCGCAAATACCAAGAACACTCGAGAATCACAATCGATTCCTGATAAGGACGAGATTATACGAATCTTGTTTTGCCAGGGTAAACAACAAAACGAACGTGTTTGTTACATAAGTGATCGTTTATATTTGGGGAATGACGGAATAGAGATCTAAAGATCGGTTTATTAAACGCTTCTTATGTATTGCAGAAAGGAAATGGATCCATTATATTTCTTTTTAAAGCTAAAGAAAAAACTTAATATAATTTAATAATTTATATACTTTTATAATTTATAATAATATAATAATTAACATACTTTTTATATTATTTATTTATATAATTTTTATAATTGGCACTTTTTGGTAGTTGTCGATGAGTTGAAAACGTTGTTTGAAGCTTGCTTGATTATCGGTTAAATTTAGAGAAGCTTCGAAGAATTCTGAGGATGAATTTGAGTATAGAAACGTGATTTTGGGTTGAAGATTTGTCGTTTTAATAATCAGGGATTTTTGTTTGCTAGTTTTCACGAAATAATTGGAGGAGTAGTCAACAAAAAGTGGAATTTATTTCCCAATAATTTCATATATGAACCTCAATAACTTTTTAAGCTTAATTTTGCCAAGTAAAGTCCAAGAACCATCAAATTTGAAGTTTTTAAATGCATATTACACCATCAACGTTTTTACACTTATTAACGGGCATTTTTCAGCATAACATAGAAACCACCTAAAACATTTTCGTATTTTGTATCCTCTAATTTAGGGTAGCTTATGAAGATAGACTTGCGGGTAAAAACATATTTCCGAGGTTAACTGTTTAAGACAGTTTTGCATGACACATTAGCCTCCTCAGACCCAAGGTGAAATGAAAACATATCTTTTTAAAACACGTACTTTTTTGTACAGTGTACAAGTGTTGGGCCCAAAAAACAACAAAATATCAAAAAAAAAATTTTTCTTTGTTTTTTACTGTAAAAAGTAAGGTATCATATTTGATACCTTGGGTTTAAATAAATACAAAAAAAGTTTCAAAAAAAAAACTTTATTGGTGAAAAAAGCAAAACAGTTTCGCTCAACGGAGCAGCAAAGATATACGTCACATGAGGCACACTTAGCAAATGTCAATTTACCACATTTCGGATATCGACATTTTGATCTGGATTTCTGGTCGTGTTTGGTAAATACTGGTAGATGAGTGTTTCCCTGCTTCCTCTCTCTTCTATCTGGAATAGGCTGAATTTTCCTTTGTTTTCGGGGCGTTACCTACCCTTCATCAGAATCACTTTGCTCGCAATCTGCTTGAGGAATATCAGTGTAAACGAGAGTTTTGGCAATTGATAATTTGAAGTCAAGGTAATCTAAGATTTTTTTCTCCGCAAGCCTTCTGCAATAGCATTTTGTCGGTATTCCAGTCAAGACGCAGCTACGGCAAAATCCAAAAAATGATAAATTGTACGTACCGTCCACTTTTTGGTAAAGTCCAGTACAACGATATATTAGAATGGTCACCCGTCAAAACACCACCTGCATTCCACCTGCCAAACAATGTCATCCACCTTCTATTTACATTGTTTGAGAAGTAAAATGCTGGTGTTTTGACGAGTGACCATTCTAATATATCGTTGCACTGGACTTTACGTCCACGCATTGCATACTTTCCAATGACCCTATCTAATAAATTGACGCCTCCCATATTCTCATTGTAATGGGCAACTATTGCGGGTTGTTTGCGGGTCTTTGACCACCTTTTACAACTACCCAGGGGTTCAATACCAGAGCAGGAGAAAGCAAAATGCACTGGTTTCAAATCAAACCATTTATTCAGAATAATTTTTCCATCTCCTCTCTTGAGTGAGTCATGTGATCCACGACCCAATTTTTTTAATTGATTATCAGTTTGCGGAATTGCGTTTTTGGGAATTCTAGAAGTCATTATTGTACCAGCCAAAGTTATTTGTCTTGACAAAAGAACATCAATCAAAGATATTGAAGTAAAATAACGGTCAGTATACACTCATACTCCTATCGGCAAAGTTTCGGTCAGCTTCAGCACCATTCTGCCACCTACGTCTAGTTTTTCTGGTGTTTTAAATAGCGATGATTCGACAGATGATCCTTTTCCTTCATAGAGATAAAAGTACAACGGAATTCCCTTCGGTGTTGTCGTGACGACATTTTTTAATCCCACTGGATTTGGCTTACCCCTAACAAATTGTCGCATTTTTACTTGGCCATGAAAAGGAATCATTTGTTCATCTATTGACACTGTTTTCGTTCGTTCATTTAAACGGCATCCTCTTTGCACCATGTCCAATAAAGGCCTTACTTTTCAGAATCTATCTATTATTTTTTCTTCATTGGTAACCCTCTGATCTTCTACAAGTTTTACCCGTGATCGCAATATAAAGTACCGATTTCTTGAAATTGTGTCTGAAACAATGGGTACTCTTGTACTTCGCGCCCAGTACATCCTTATTCTCGGTAGACCATAAATTCCAATTAACATGGAAGCTCCAAAGAATTTTCGCACAGAAGTTTCAAGGGAACGGCCTGTCTCAATAACCTCACGCATATTTGTGAAAAGTGCCATTTGTTCAAAGAAAGTATCAGAAATGTATTTTCTTAGGTACATACTTGGTTGATTTAATTGAGTGGAAATGTTCTCGTTTTTAAAGTTAAACTGGAATGGTTCAAATTCCCGGACACGGGACCAAGTTTTTTCATAGCTTGGTAAATAATGGGCAAGAGGCTCGTCATCCGAAGAATCACTCATATTTTCTGCCATCTCCATATCCTCTATACTTTCTAATCCATCCTGATGATTAAGGTTAATATTAACCAAATCCAAGTCCACATCTACTTCATTCCCACTCTCCGACGATAAATCGCTGATATCTGATTGGTCTATAGGTCCAGATTAAGAACTAATTGTTCTAGCTCGAAGCTGGTTAAGGCCCCTAAAAATTATTTCATAGACGAGTGACGAAATAATGATGTTCAACAAGGCAAATAATTAAAAAAAACCCAAAATATGATTTTATTACAAATTTCTAGCAATTTATTTATTTTTGTAGTCTTAGAGACCCAAGATATCACTGGTGATACCTTTACTAAGTCGCATATTTGGCTATGTATCATTTTATGATACCATCGGGAACTGGCGGCTAATTGCTTCAGCGCGCCGAAAAAAAAATTAAATCCTCATAGGTATCATATATGATACCTGGGGTCTGAGGAGGTTAGTATGCACATAAAGTATTTTCATATTTTTTATCCTCTAATTTAGAAGAGTTTATGAGGATAGATTTGAGAGTAAAAAAAAAAATTCAATTTTTCGCAAAATATTTGAAATATTTTTAAAAAGGGTTTGGTGAACAAAAGGGGAATTTATTGCCCAATAATTTCCTATACGAACGTTTATTGTACTGCAATAACTTTTTAAGTTAGGGCCAATTTTGCCAAGCAAAGTTCAAGAACCATCAGATTTAAAGTGTTGAAATGCATATTGCACTATTAAAATTTTTTACTCATTAATGGCCATTTTTGACCATAACCTGGAAATCTCTAATTAACCAGATGTTCATATTTTTTACCCTCTAATTTAAGGGAGTTTATGAGGATAGATTTGAAGGTAAAAACATATTTGTAGCTTACCAAATGGTTAAGTAACGACAGTTTTGCTTGGAGCTTTTTTTCTAAATTTCTTGGCAAATTTTTCACAAAATAATTGGAAACTTTTAAAACAAGGTTTAGTGAACAAAAAGAGAAATTTATTGCCCAATAATATCATATATGTTAGATTTTAAGTTAATTAATTCTTCTATTTAAAAAAAAACACAACAAATTGCCTCAAATTGATTTTATTACACGATTTTATCAAGTCAAGAACGCGACGACTACTGACTTCGCAAAATCTAACCAAATCATAGGGAACTTGCCTAAACTCATCATATTTAGGGAACTCAATTATTGGATTATTAAGGTTTGCAAACTGAGCCCAAATTCAACTTTTATAGGGAACCTGCCTAATTTTTGGGATCTACATAAAATATACACATTTGCAAGAGTTCTTTTTTTTTTTAACTTAGCCCAAAATTAACTTATATAGGGAACTTACCTACAACAATTTTGGGGATCTATAATTGCACATTTACTGAAGTAGTAACAGTTTTGAACTTAACCAAAATTTAACATTATAGGGAACCTGCCTATAACGATTTGGGAATCAACATACACATTTACTAAGGTAGTAACAGCTTTAAACTTAGTCCACATTTAACCTATTGCTAGTAAGTAGTACTTGTTTCGTTAATGACTTTCATATTGTTACTGGTAGGGTGTCTTGTCTCGTCGTCTTGTCTGTGAAGGGCATGTTTTCTAGAACTGGGGTTTCTGTAGAAACTCAATTTCCTTGTAGGAACACCCAGTTGAGGATACTACCACTATATGCAAATGATTTAGAAGCTATTTTGCTGGCCAATCATATTCTCCTAAAGTGTAAAGGCATTTCTCCTGCTTCACTTAAAATTATGTTGGTAAGAATAGATTTTATAAGTCCCTCCCTTATAGCCCTCAGTTGAATTCTATCTAGTTTTAAAAAAAAAAATTCGTCTTGTAATTCTTGTAATCACCGTATGATAAGTGCCGCGGTTTACTGGCAACAGGTTGAGTATCAGGCAACATTATTTTTAATTTTGTTGTTGTTACTGCAGGCGGTGTTTATTCTTGAGCGCTTTTAAAAATTAATTTTATAGTAGCACTTACCCGCTCGTCCACTCCTGACCGATCTAAATCTTGTTCACTATAAACCAATTAAGTGACACGTGATGTGATGACCAATGGGTCATATACCATAGCTACGCTATCTGATATTATTTCTATGTTGATACCTGGTCGTTTCACCACATCCAGACCTATAAGTACATCAATGTCGCCACCCGGAATGGATCCATCTGGAACAACCAAAAAGTCTACTTCTAGAGTCATAGTTGATGTAAACATTAAGGCACTACAGCTATCGATAGGTTTTGTAACACTGCTTCCTATTCCTGTCAAACATTTCAAATCCGGTTGAATCTTTAAACTTAAGTTTTTAGCAACACTTGCATGTAATGGAGCAGCACCTGTATCCACTAAATATGATATTTCCGATAATCTTTCTTTGTTTGCTGAATGTTGCTAGGGAAAATGATCGGGTAAAACGGGTCACTTGAGTTAGCATAACTTTTTTTTGGCATTCCATGTTTACTGTAGCAAACATCTTCAGTATGTCCCAGTTTTTGACAGTGTATACATTTTTTTATGAAGGTAAAAGTTTTCTGATTGGGTGTTAATATACTTATCTCTGAATTGTTTTTTTAATCATATTTTTACAGTCTATTTGCTTGTGACCATAACGATGACATTTTCGACACTTTCCTTTAAAAGTTGTGTGACGATCATCACGAGAATTATAACTTCGCTTGCGTGTTAACTCTCGCGAGTATACTTCATGATTACGACGAGCGTCACAAGCAGCCTACAATTTTAGTAAGTCTGCTTCACGTGTCGGAGACTGCAAACAGATGCGGTTTTTTACATCAGTGTCTTGTATGTCGTATTCGATGATACTTAAAATTACATTCCAGGGAAAATCAGGACAGAATCGTCTAATAGATACTAGTTTGGCATTTCCATATTCAACCAAAGAATCAAATGGTATGCACTCACTCGCGTAGCAGGTGTTCCCTGTTCCGGAAAAGCAATGTCAAAATCCCGCCGAAAAGATGCCCAATCACGGACAGTAAGTTTTCAATGTATATAAACGCAAAGCATCTGCTGCTTTTATAAAACAACTATGGTATCTGATATGTATATCAACTATGGTCCAACTTCTTGTTCATTTCTTGTGACGTCATACATCCATTCTGTCATTGTAAATGGTGTGTCATCGGGATCAAATGTGCTCAACCAAATATGGGCTGACGCAGCATTTAATACCATCAGAACCAGAATTTGCCACGACCGAAGCAGTTGGCGCTAAGACGACCTGCGCCTGCGATGCTTGGGGGTTGGCCATGGTTGACAAAATTTGCATCATTTGCTCTTGCAAAATTTGACTATTTTTTTGTTGCATTTCCCACATCTGCATCATTTTCTCATTAATTGAACTTTCTTGGTTAGTTGGCAATTCACCTGGTAACACAAAACTATGATTCACTTCTTGTCCGCCATTAGCATTTACCGAATCAAGAGAACTTTCATCAGTCATTTTTTTTTAACTCACAGTAATCACAAAAATCGCAGATTTTGGTAAGTCTTTCTCCAAACACGTCGAGGTTATGGAGAGGATCCTAACATTCTGATGTTAGATTTTAAGTTAATTAATTCTTCTATTTGAAATAAAACACAACAAATTCGCTCAAATTGCTTCTATTACACGATTTTATCAAGTCAAGAACACGACGACTACTGACCTCGCAAAATCTAACCAAATCAAAAATTAAATTAAATGCAACCTAAACATAATCTTGGCTTCAATGAATTGCCGAGACAGCGATTTACGGATGACATCATCATCGAGAGCGGGAACCCTTATACTAAAGATAACATAATATATGAACGTTTCTTGTACCTCAATAACTTTTACGGTTAGAGGCAATTTTACCAAGCAAAGTGCAAGAGCCATCAGATTTGAAATTTTGAAATGCATAATGCACCATCATTTGCACTTTTTATTCATTGGCGAGCATTTTTGAGCATAACTTGGAAACCACCTAAAGTATTTTCATATTTTTTATCCTATAATTTGCGGGAGATTATGAGCATAGAGTTGAGGCACGGCCTCTCTACTTATCAGGCCGTGAACAGCTCTCTTATGCAGTGTTGCCAAGTGTAAGATCTAAGAATTTTTCAAGATAAGGATTTAAATTTGATTTTCCCATGGTGGTTGGCAGAAAAAAAGTAAAAATCATTAATCTGTTTGAACAGTGTAACTTTCTTATTTCTTAGTCATATGTATACATATATAAGACTTTTTTTTTTAAATTTATGAAGAAGCATTACAATAGGGATAATAGAATTTGCCACAAGCTTCTATTTCAAGATTTTATTGGAGATTAGAGCCAAAAAGAATAACATTTGATTTAAATGGCATGTGATATTGTAAAATACAGTTTAAACTTAAGGCAGTCAAACAAAAAAGAATGAGGTATAAAAATAAAAGAGTTTTTCTAAGTTAATAATTTTTTAAAGGTGTTAAGTTTTCTTTTTTTGTTTTTGGACTCAACTCTTGACTCAACTTTTAGAGCGTCAGATTGATTGTTCTTCTTTTTTATATAATCATTAAGCAAAATGTTAGAAAATATTGATAATAACATGGTAAGTATATTTTTATAATCTTTACCACAAATATATTGACAGCAAAAATCATTTAGCAGAACATCCTGGGATACACTTGAATAGGTAAGATTACATAGAATGTGTTTTTGATTGCAGGTATTTAAAAATTCATATTCAGTGGCGGTATCATTTATGATTTTTTCAAAAATTGCACACATATGAAATAGAACGGTTTTAACTATATCCGTAGGAACACTTAGGCCACCGCGTTGTAAATAATTAAAATATTCATTACATGTATTTGTTCCCATACCTTCAGTAATGAGAGAAATACAGATGTTACAATTTAGCTTTTTTGTAATTTTGAAAGAAGCATATCCAGCTATGTATATTTGAGCAGATGCATCTATTTCATACTCTTCTAAATAGAATCCTGATTCCAATATATGTAAAAACTTGACACAGTCAGTATTTTGTGAAAGTGACCAATCAAGATCACTTTCATTGCAACAGTTTTCAGTATGTTTCTGTATTTCGGAGAGTGAAAATGAGCTACCAGTAGTCTTCCGGAAAATATGTTTAAGTCTTATTTTTTTTTCTGCATTTATTATTTCATCGAAACTGATATTGTAATTACTTCCACCTAACAGCCTATATTTACCAAACCTTTTTTCTAATTTTTCAGTTGTAAATTTGCCAGGTAAAATATAAGAGATTGCAAACTTTTCAAAGGATTACTCCATTATTTCTAACAAAACACAAGTGCTATGCCGAAGGGCTGAATAAGTATCTTTTGTTAATTTATCCTTAAAATTAAGTTTTTGCCATGTATCTAACCATAAGATGAACTTTTTAAAAAATTCAATGCGAAAATCATTCATATTATAAAAAGGAGCACACCACTTATTTTTTTTAATTGTGTGTTTAATTGTACTTGTATTATTAACAATATCCCACCAATTTCTTATAATCTCTAAAAAGGAAGCCATATCATGTAAATTATATTCTTTTAATGAAGAAATAGTAGAATAATCACAAATATTGTCTGCTAAGTACACTTTTTGCCTTTCAAGATTGTTAGGGTAAACTGTTTTATAGTTAAGTTTAAATGCTTTTTTTATTACTAGATTTTGTTCTTTATTGTAGATGTCTTTAATTTCCTGAAATTTAGCATACTTTATTTGATTGAAATTGTCAAATTCGGGATATACAAAAGTATTCTTATCATTTTTTAAATTCCGCCAATTATTTATAATATTTTTAAATATATGAACAAAATCATAGCTCACAAATATTTTATTTTGGGGAATGTCAGGGTTCGGAAAATTTGTGTTAAATTATTTGTTAAATTTGAAAACATTGACCGATTAATTCTATGGTTGTCTGTTATTATATATAAAACAGTAAAACCACATTTTTGTACTAAAGAAATTACGTTTTTGGTATCATTTCAGAACCTTTTATATTGTGTACTGGTAATAATTTAACAACTTCACTAAAATTTCCAAAAGCAGAACATATCATAAAGGTCAAAATAGTTGTTGCCAATGAACTGTCATTAGAGGCGACACCAATTAAATTTTTTCCTCTATAATCTAATCTTTTAGTAACATATTATACCTCATCAACTAAGAGAACAACAATTTTTTCTTGATCTTTTAGAAAGTCAGATAAATATTTCAAATACCCATTGGTACTTTTATCATTTTCAGTCGGATTAGGGTAACTATTTGGGGCCACATCTAAACTGGAAGAGAGTATTTTTGTGGGTAAATTAAAATAATTCCTCATTAAATTATATGCACTTGGGGAAAGTGTATATAACATAAATGCCATAATTATAGTATCAGAGGTGTATCATTTCCTTTTTAAAATTAGTAATTAATTTAAATCATTAAATGTTAATTTTGACTTATGTACAAACACTTTAACATACATATTATTGTCAACAGAAATTTCAGAATAAATATTTATTGGCGACAAAGTAAAATCAACCATATAAAAGTAAATCTTGCTCTTATTTTCTAATTTTATTGTCCATGAATCAGATAAGATAGTTTTTTTAAATAATTGAAAACTAAGTCTTCAAACCCATTAATTAAATCAGATTTTTCAAACTGGTCATTTAATTCATTATGACGATCTTGCTTTTCACTTTCTCTTTCGTCTGGACTTTTTCTAGGAAGTGGCACTTTTTTCTATAAATAAGATGTTAAATTAGGAAAATTGGATGGAAGGGCATCAGGTTTAAGTTTGGCTTTTGTTGGAATTTTCTTTACAGTCCCATCCGGCAATAAAAAAATATCCTCTTTAATGATATCGCATTCTTGAAAGTGAATCCCATACACCACAGAATATTGACTGGGAGACCAGTCAGCTCGGTGAATAGCTTTTACCCATTTAGCCCTTAAAATTTCATTTTTTGGAAAGCCAAAAGTAGATAATATGGATTGTTCCGCTTTTAAAGCACTGTTATAATTTGTCTTACATCCCGGAACACAACAAGTGTTAGGCATTATGATGACGATAAATCAATGTAAAAGACGGAATTAACTACAAAAATGCAATTAAAATTCAGGAAGATTTTAATTATCATGGTACTATAATATTATTACAAAAAATATATCCTTTGGTGTAATACTTAAAATAAAAAAAGTTTAATGTTTTTCTGAAGAGGCTAATATCGTTAGCGAAACAGGTATCCAGAATAAATGAAATTGATATGAATTTAAAAAGTGGTAAAACTGTTTTTTTACTAATTAGTAAAAAATAGATAAGTCTGTTCTATTCTATAATAATGAATATACTGTTAAATTTGTATGTGTATAAAATACATATACACAGTGTATTTTTTTAATCAATAAAAATTAATTAAAAGAATAAAACAGGAAGATTACAGCTAAATTAAAAATAGCATCAAATAGTCAGCACAGATAGTCCGAACAAATGTTATTCTTGTAATTATATTAAGTTTTATTATTAAAATTAAATTCATTTGACTATTTATGTTAGTTTTTTATTTTTTTTTTAATGGTTTCTTTGCAAATCTCTTAATTTTTCCTTTTGAACCACCATGGAATACCTATTATAGCTACAGCCTTAACAATTACCTTAATGAACAAATTTCTGTTCCTAACGCAAGTCAAAACACTAAAATCCTCCTACAAAAACAAATACTAACTATTGTTATCAAGTTCATCTAAATCCGGTGGGTAATAAAATACGTAAAATTTAAGCACTCGTTCAAAATCTCAACTAACGATGACAAACGATGATAAAACAAAACAAAATTAATCAGCAACAACAACTATTCAGCCATATTGAAATTCACGGGTTTATGTTGAGCAGGGATTGCACTAGTTGCCGTACTTAATTATAATTTTAGAAATACTAGAGAATTGGACATGCACAAGCTATCCCGTATTTTTGCATTCATTTAGACGGAGATTGAAGAATGTTTTCTCTTGAGTGCTCTGATAATTAAATACATTTAGCATTGCGAAAGATTAGTACTGTGACGCCACCTTAGCTCGCCTTTCATAAGGGAAGAAAGAGACAACGAAATACGGTATATACAAATTCAAGAGAGCAACAACAATAGGATAAAAAATTGTATCTAGTCGCACGTCTCTTTGGTTGTCTCTGGTGTAGAAATCCATACTTAGCAGAGAAGGGGAACTATAAAGGTTACTTGCCCAATAATTTCATATACGAACGTTCCTTGTACCTCAATAACTTTCCGAGTTAGAAGCAGTTTTTTCAAGCAAAGTCCAAGAGGCATAAAGTTTTGAAGTATTACATACTGAATAGAAATAAATTAAACTCCAATTCACAGGTCTCAAATATACGTGTTTCGTCTGTACTAGGCATCATCATTCAGTAATAAAAAAGAAAAACCAAAAAACTACATGATTGTTATAATTATTGAATTTTAACAAGTGGACAGACTAATTCTAAAAACCAATAAATAAGAGTATATTTGTTTGTAGAAATCATATTACAGTGATATCCCGTTGAGCCTTTTGAATAGGCATGGTGGGTAGTTTTTTAGGCAGTCAAGAAAAGACCGTGAAAGTAACTTAAAGCTAAGATTCTGTTTTGTACCAATTTAAATAAATATAATTTTAATCAACCTACTATATATTATATATATATATTAAATAAATACGGGTGTTTTTTCTTACAAAGCAGCGGTGGGATATTTAAAACCCTTGTGCGCCGGGCCATTTTGATAGTAAAATCGGGAAATCTAAGTCTAGTGAGTTAAGTGCGAAAGTTAGAAGCAAAAAAAGTAAAAAGAAAACCGATTACCCGGTTTCGCCGTGTCGTGCCCGAAAAGTGTCGAAACGAAAACGTAGGTAATGTTTCTACGAGCCGTGATAGTTCCTCCGGTTCGAATCGATCGATCTTGTCTAAGTCGAGGGACTCGAACCGAAATCGATATCGAAACGAAAATTCGATGCAATTAAAGATGAACTGATTAATTTACGGCGTCAAACAACAATTCGGGCAGGAGATGAGCTATTATAAGTTCGGAAAAATATATAAATACAATATATATAAATACAAATATCGGAACTATAATAAGCTATTATAGTTCCGAGTCGTGATAAAATTAATGTGGAAAAGTGGATTGTGTGGCCAAAAAATACCAGTGGGATGATGATACAATCATAAGAATCATCTCTGGACTTTTAAGGGGTAACGCTAGGCAGTGGTATGTCGAGAATATCAAATACGATTCGTCTTGGAAGAAAATGAAGTCAACGCTAAAAAAGCAGTTCTGTAAGTTTATTCCATTTTCAAATTTATTAAGGGAAGCGGCAAATTATAAGGCTAGGCCAGGTCAAAAGTTAGGTAATTATTGTTTTCAAAAACTGTCGAAATTAAGAGCCCTAAATTTGGAAATTCCTTACGTTTATCCGATTGACGCTGTCATAGGTGGAATAAAGGATGAAAATATCGCTCGCATCATTAGAGCCGCACGACATGACGATGTGAATATTTTATATGCTTATCTAAATATGATGGGTGATATGCCTCGTGGTAGTATCAGAGGTGCTAATTTAATCTAGAATGTAGATATTGTAAAAGATTAGGTCTTATTAAAAATGAATGCCCATTTAAAAACGGCAAAATTCAGGAAGTTGAGCAGTTAATGTGGTTGCGCACTTTATCAAATAATAACAGGGCGAAAGGTCAAGTGCCTAATAGAGGTAGTTAGGTAGTGGTAGTATCCAACACCCTTGTTAAGTATTCGGTGGCCAAAAGAATGGATCTTTTTATTAAAGATTTAAAAAGTATAACTTTGAACAGCTTTATGGGTACATCTGTAAATAGTAAGTTATTCTGTGACATTTATATTACTATACAGGGTGTTTCAGCACCAGTAAGCACTGCTTATTAGTGGGGCGAGACTTCATTAATCAGGAACGAGCAATTATGATAAAACGGAAAAATCAATTGTCGTTTCAGAAGTTAACTGCACCTGAGAAATGCTTTATAAACTTAATCGATATTTATGATAGTTCTTTTAATATTTATTTAATTCGTTTGAGTAAATTATCGTCGGAATTTAAAGAACAATGTTTTAATCTATTAAGCACATTTTCCGATTGTATATCATCCTCGATAAAAAATGTAGGGAAAACTAATACTGTTGAAATGGAAATTAAGTGTATATTTGACACACCAGTTGTTCGAAATCCATATCGTATGCCTGATATCGAAAGAAAAATTGTTCGAGGTATTATTGAGGAACTACTTGAAAATAATATTACTCGGGAATCCTCTTCTCCCTATGCAAGCCCCATTACGTTAGTTAAGAAAAAGGATGGTTCGGCCAGAATGTGCGTGGATTATCGTCATCTTAATGCAATTACTGTAAAAATCACGGAATAATTCCCCATTTGAAGACCAAATCGATAAATTAGAGGATAACGAATTTTTTTTTACGTTAGACTTAGCATCTAGGTTTTACGTCTAGGTTTTTAAAGTTCCAATGGCTGCCAACTCAATAGAAAAAAACAGCCTTTGTTACTCCGGACGGACACTACGAGTTTTTGCGCATGCCTTTTGGCTTAACCAATGCTCCGGCAGTCTTTCAATGTTTGATAAATAAAACGTTGGGACCATTACGCAACAAATTTGCCTATCCATATATCGATGACATTATTATACCATCACATACAATCGAACAGGGCTTGAAACGCTTGCAAAAAGTTTTAATTCAACTTCGTAAACACAAACTTTCCCTTAAGATAAGTAAATGTGTATTTTTTTAAACAAACATCGAATACTTAAGTAGAAGAAATCATACGGTTGTTGCGGTAGATCGTCTCAAAAATGGATATCTATCCAACACGAAAATTGAAGTGGTTCTGTCGAAATTTATAAAATAATAGATAGATTTTAATTTTTTTAGTTAATAGATTTTAAGTTATAAGTTATAGCAAAAGTTGCATTTCGTAAGGCAAAAGTTGTCCTGTTATAGCACAAGTTGCATTTTGTATGGCAAAAGTTGCACTGTTATTGTAAAAATTGCGTTTCTTATGGCAAAAGTTGCATTTCTTATGGCCAAACTAGTGTCATTATCATAGTAAAAGTATTTGGTTATGGTTAAAAAAGTGTTTAATTATGGCTATCCTAATTACTAAAGAAGAAACTCTTAAGTAATCATAATTATATGACTTATTTGTTTTCTTTTTTTAGGTCTTGATAACACAGGTTACATTATTACACAAGACATAATTATTAGATTAAGAGAAAACAAAAATATATATATTTCCATGCGTTTTATTTCTAGTTGAAGGATGCATTATTGCAAATAAAATATAAGAAAAGTATTTGTGTACTAGCGAGAACTTAAGATAAGTATTTAGGGTAATTTCATTGATACATATAATATGAATAATTATTTTAATTAAGTATGTATAGGGTCTGAGGACAGACCTATTGGTCAGGATGGCCCAGTGTTATAATTATTGAATTTATATGATCATGCCTAAGCAAAACACCCTTCACAAGTGGACCGACTAATTCTAAGAACCAATAAATAACAGTATGTTTGTTTGTAGATATCATATTATTACAGTGATATATCGTTGAGCCTTTTGAATAGGCATGGTAGGTAGTTTTTTAGGCAGTCAAGAAAAGACCGTGAAAGTAACTTAAAGCTAAGATTCTGTTTTGTACCAATTTAAATAAATATAATTTTAATCAACGTACCGGGTGTTTTTTTCTTACATGATACAAGTCAAGGGTAAAAATTAAAACTTTAAACTGATGAAATAGGGACAAGACAAGTTACCACATTTTAAAAATATTTTGCCACTATATTTTGGGCATAAATTGCAACTTGAATAGTATTTGAAACAAAAGTAAACAGTAATAAATTCCTAAAAATTCCACATAAACAGGAACAAATCCACTATTAAAATTTCCAAAAGTATTTAAATAATAAATAGTTTATTGATCAATAACGTACGACATCTATTTTTTATAATAATATCTCTATATATTTAATATTATGGTTGAAACTAAAAACAACAAAGCCCAGACGATTTATTAGGTATGCGGAGTCGCACCAAAAAGAAATAGTCAACTTTTAATATCTTTAAGAGATCACGTTGCATAAACACTAACAGGAACCGTAATTATAATTTTGTGGAGTATGGGTTTATTAAATTGAGTCTATATATTCATTAGTTAAAAAGTATCGAAAGTGGTTAGTTAATTCCTATGTTTTTCCTATACATTAATTGGGGGTGAGTTTTTCTCACAGAGTTAACCTTAATGCTTTATTGTATCTCTTGCTGTGTTTATTTACTGGTTTGATTAATTTATTTATTGGAAATCTGCTTTAAACAATTTTTAACAAGTTTATTGTGTCCTCATTTGTAATGATCTTTTAAAGTAAAAAGAAGTAAAACAAACATTTACCTAAAATTAAAGAATGTAGCCTAATCTTTTGTGAATGTAATTGAAGTGAGATTGAAAGATAATATCTTGTTCCAAATAATAATAAACTATTTAAATAATAAAATCTTAAAGGAAAATATTGTTGATGTTGTAATGTTTTGTGTAGATCTATTTTTTTATATTGCATTTTTAAATGTATAATCAGTTTAATTTAAAATGTTTTAAAATGGACTCACTGAAGAATTAAGTTAATGATATTTTACCTGATTTCTATGTTATTATGTCACTCACGTGGAATGGCCTGAGCGACAAAGTAATGATCTTTTTATTTATCTACTAGTTTTAATTTGTTGATTGTTAACAAGTGTGTTACATTAATTTAAATAAAAAAAAATAAACATGTTGTTTCACATTTTAAACATCTTGACGTATTTCAATTTTTAGTAACTCTCAATTTTCATTTTTAACTCGCTAAAATAATAATCTTCAAATTACATATCATCGCTAAATTTAGAATCCAAACCCCAAAAAAAAAAAATGCTTTTCGGAAAACCCCCTTCGGAAAAACCAGCTGCAAGGGTCCATAAATAAAATGTTTACTTAGAAACCTAAACGTTTATAAGTGTTCCTGATTCAAAGCCAATAATAAAAACACCATACTTTTCCAAATAAGTGGGCCAAACCAACTAATAAACTAACGTATCAGTGATTCTCGGAGTTTGGTACTTATCAAATTCCAGATCACAATGATTTAGTTAATGACACATTAGGGAATTTTATCATGTAGTTTATTGATAAAAGGAATTTATAATATTTGGTAATAAATGAATAATAAAGGTAAAAATCGGGGTGAGTCCTTGAGCACATAACACACCTCACCTCACCAGCTAATATTAGCTGATTAGACAATTTTTTATCAAAAAACGGAAAAAAGAAATAGCAGATAAAAATGTTTGAATGAATTTGTGACAAGCAGGTACTTTTCTATAAGAAATATTTTATATAATAGTACTTACACAGCCATTATGATTTTCCACATTGACATCAGCTTTCCGAGCTTTTAATGCGACACAATTCCTCTGCACTAGATGTACATTAGCATCGATGACTCCCTCATGTATGGGCCTAAAACAACAATTCAAATTAATGACCTGAGTACATTTTTTCCTAATGAATAATTTTATGATTCATACCCCCCCTTTGGCACCCCGACAAATAAATGTTATCTACTATTTCTTTGTAATATTACAAACAAAATTATGGTTTCATAATGCAAATAGAGTTGTGCAAAATGAAACTGTAGTGGTGCAACATTTGGCATTTTGTACTTTGGATTAAGGGTAAAAAAATAACATGCTTTATCAGATTTTTATCTTCGAAAATCAACTTTTATCAGGTGCCTACTTCAGGTTCTTATTTTTAATCCTTCATTGAAAAATATCTTTTTAAAGTATGACACAATTTTTTATAAATTTTGAACTGTATATCCTTTTTTTTTTTATCTGAACAAGATTTCAGCCTATAAACAATCAGATAACTGGATAGGCTTATTTTTCGTTTAAACAAAATAACTACTTGACTAAACAGCATTTTAATTATATTTAAATGGTTATGTTTGTTATAAATCTACTAGTGTGTAATATTTAAATTACAGAGATTTTAATGGGTGTATCATATCTGGTTTCATCATTATATTTTTATGGTTAAGGTCACCTAAATTAAATTTCTGTAATTCCCCATAAAAATGTAATTCACACACTGCATATTGATTAAAAACTGTTGGGAAATAGCTTTTAATGTTATTTGATAGTTGCATTATTGTCTAATTTGTGAATAATTGCTAGAACAAAATCAGCTTTTTAGACTCAATATTTCATAAGATGTGAACAATTAGTTGCAATCCTTTTATAAAAAATGGCTTTACAAAGTCGGAATAAAATGACAAATTATTCACATGAAAAATTAAATCAGTTTAATGCCTAAAACAATTATTTTTAATATCTGATTTATTTTTTCAAAAATGCCTGTAAGTCTGGGATAAAAACAACCTTAAACTAAAAATATCTGGCATAAAGTCCTCTAGAAATCATTTGAAACATTAGCTTGTACATATTTCTTGAAAGGGACAAGTAAATAAAATAATCCAAAGGCCTGGAATAAATTGAAAAATTATTTATAATGATGAGTTTTTATTGTAAATTGATACAAGTAAATACTTAAAATCCTGGAATAAAATCCATATGTCTGGAAAACTTCAAGTTACACTGAGTACAAAATAATGCCCTTATCAAGAATTTTTCATTAATTTCAGCCTTCAGAAATAGCCTCACATTTTTCGACATTCTGAACTTCATTTAAGGCAAATTTCGGCTGAATAAAAGTGACAAATTTTCAAAAATTTCTAACCAAATTCTATTATCCATTTTTGGCAACTTATGGGTTAAGATCCAGCCATCAATATCTTTGGACAGAATCCTTAACTTTGAAAGGAGAAGATTGTTGGCACTTTAACATTTATTGGCAAAATTGCCACCAAGAATGTTTATGAAGCAAAAAATGTTTTATGTCAAATTATTGGGCTAGAAATGCTTTTTCTCTGACTTAAACTCTCTTAAGATACTTAATATTTCATCAAAATATTCCCAACAATGGTGAAAATTTAGGGGCAACCAAAACTTATCTAACTGCATTTTATGTAGCTCCTAAGTTATGCTCAAAATATGTTAATGAATCAAATTAAATATAAAGTACCCACTAACCACAAGGGAATATTAACATTTTTAGAATGTTCCTATCAAATGAGTGTTTTATATTGTCATTCTAGGGATGTTCTGACAATCAAATAACACAATCATAGAACCCCTAAGTTGGATGCTAATGTATTTTCAGTCTGTTCTAGATTTGTGAATCATATTACCATGTATGATAAGAAAGAAAGAAAGAAAGAAAGAAAGAAAATGTGCAATATTACGTAAGACAACAAAATCTTGTGTACAAGCATCCTAAAAACTAAAAAATTCCAAATTCACTTTAAATTTCAAATTTCAAACAAACATAACATCTAAAACACTTTACCATAAAATTTACACACATTACCAAAATTAATCATAACAAAACAGATTGAGAAAAAAAAGCATCTTTTTGATAAATTTCATTAAAAAATAAGTAAACCTGTCAATAAAACAGAATTTAAAGGAAGTAAATTAAATTATTTAACAGGAAACAAAACTAAAACACTAAAATGATGTCAGAGCACAGGTTAAAAGGTATCATTAAAAAATCGTCAAGGCTATAATATGCCCTGGATAATAAAAGTGATTTTAATTCCTTTTTGAATTTCTTAACTTCTAAAATTTGTCTGATACATAGAGGAACATGGTTGTAAATTTTTTTGCTAAGGTATATAAGTAAGTTCTTGGTGAGGGAGGATGTAGGGATTGGTAAGGGAAAATCGTTAACCTGGCGAGTCATATGACCAGTGTTAGAGGGAGGTTTAGGACATTTATGAATAAGAGTAGCTGTTTCTAAGATAAAAAGAGAAAAAAGAGTTAGTATTTTTTGAGATATAAAGAGAGGTTTACAAGAATCTCTTAACCCAGCGGAACATAGGTATCTAACTGCCTTTTTTTGAATCACAAAAATTATGTTTAATAATCCCTTATTGCTTAAACCCCAAAAAGGCAAGCCATAACGAAGATGGGACTCAATAAGAGAAAAGTACACACAAAGTGAACGTGCAACTACCCCTCCCAGCTCATGCCCCGCCATTCTTACTCCAAAGCATCCAGAGGATAATTTTGAGGCAAGATTTAGGATATGATCTTTGAAGCGAAGGCGACCATCAATGGTAATACCAAGGAACTTACAGCTTTCTTTGTTTTGCAAGGGGGAGTTTTCACTCAACATAAGGCCCTGAACGTCACACTTAAATCCCATAATAAAGGTTTTGCCCACATTAAATACAAGCCTGTTTGCAGCACACCACTCCGATAAAATCTTAAGATCCTTAAAAACCTGGGCTCTAACATTATCAGAATCTCTATGATTCCATAAAATGGTGGTATCATCAGCAAACTGAACCACTTTGCCCTGCAGTTTTAATGAACCCAAATCATTACATAGAGCAAAAATAATAGTGGTCCTAACACTGAACCCTGAGGTACTCCAGTTTTAAGGGATCTGGAATCGGATAAACATCCAGATACTGTAACTCTTTGGGTACGATTAGACAGATAGGATTCCAGCCATTGCAATGCCACACCTCTAAAGCCATAATTATTGAGCTTAGACAGCAGTATTCCATGATCTACACAATCAAATGCCTTGGATAAATCGCAAAACACTGCCGCCGCGGACTCTCCAGAATTTAAGGACACATAGAAACTCTCCAAAAAGCCGAAAACAGCGTCATGAGTCCCTTTTCCCGTTTGAAATCCAAACTGATTTGCAGATAAAATGCAATTATGTTGCAAAAAAGATAAAATTCTGATTTTTGCAAGTTTTTCAACTATCTTGGAGAGGGTAGATAATATAGAAATTGGACGGAAATTACAAGGCTCACTCAAATCTCCACCCTTAATAAAGAGGGATAACCACTGCCTCCTTCAAACATGCTGGAAAGATGCCATTATGAAAGGAATTGTTTATGGCAGAAGCTAAGGCATTCAATGCTGAGTCAGGCAAAAGGAGGAGTAATTTTGATGATATTCCATCAGCCCCAGCTGATTTATGGTTTTTTAAACTTTTAATTGCATCTCTAATGTCAGTAAGGCTAACAGGATCAAAGAATAAAGAATTTTGAACTGACACTTGTTGAATATAATGCAAAGGATCAATATTAGTATTCACATCCTTGAGCAATAAATGAGGAATATTACAGTAATAATCATTTAAACTATTTGGTCTTACTTCTGGTTCTGAAACTTTCTTGTGAGAATGCCTGAAGTCATTTATAATTGACCAACATTCTCTCTGCCTATTTGAGGACATATTCAAGCGGTCACTATAATATTTAACCTTTGCTGCTTTTACCGTCTTTCTGTATAGACTACGATATTTCTGATGATAAAGAATAATGTTTGCATTAGTTGTAAACTTGCACAACTTAGCCAAAAAACGGAGGTTTTTAGCTGAAATTCTGAGGCCTGCTGTGACCCATGGTTTTCTGTTTTTTATTTTAAGCCTCTTTTTAGGAAAACACTGATTGATCTTGTCACATAGCACATGAAATAACAAAGTAAACGGGTCAGGAGCCATTTCAACTGCATTCCAATTAACCAAAGCTGTAGTAGAAGAAAAAGCATTAAAATTTGCTCTGCTGAAAATGCTTCCTATATAATGAGATGAAGGAAATACAGTGTTGCATGGAATCCTAGCGAGAATGGCTTCATGGTCAGAAATACCAGATGAGAGTACTCTACATGACACATCATTTAAATTTGTACACAAATAATCAATAGTAGTTGCAGATGAAGATGTTATACGTGTGGGTGAAAGAACATGCATCTTCAAGTCATAAGATTCCAATATACTTAAAAGGGATGTATGATATGATGGCAAGTTTACATCAGTGAAGTTAATATTAAAGTCACCACCAGCCAATATAACTATGGAGTGTAGAGATATACAAAAAAATATCCTTAGAATTGGCTTTTGATATTGTCGAACCCTTTTAATGAGGCTGTTGGGAGTTAGTGGAATATACTTAATGACTTAGTGAAATCTTATCTAAAAAGAGCTGAGAACTAGAATTTTGTTCCTGTACTAGGTGGGGCACCAGTGTATGGTGTTTTTATTATTAACATCAATGATTTGCGAGGACAAATGTGAGGTGAGGTAGATTTCCCATTAATGATTAAATCAAATAAAGAAATGGAATGGATAGCAGCTTATATTAACACCTAATGTAGATAAAGCAAAATTTGTAGCCTTTTCCTTTTCTTCTAGATCTGCACCCCTTTTCCAAACAATCAAGCAAGTAATTGTATAGCATGAAAAGATAGAAACACATTTTTAAAATATTTGAGTGTACTTAAACATGAAAAAAAACAGATAGCACAAAAATGGATTATTAAGGTCACACTCTTTAAAAGTAACCATCAGCTTTGATGTAACAGGAAAGTGAATTTTGGGAATAATACATAGTAAATAAGAGTTTTGGGAATAATAGACATATGTTATTACAGTTAGAGTTATTTATAATTTCTGAAGGTTTTTTATTTTACAGACTAGACACTGTAAATCATAATACAAGGAGAAATCTTATTTTGGTTATTATAATATTATATGTAATTTATTATCTTTTGTTACCCTCATTAATATATATATATATGTAGAGGAAGGGTAGTCTTGGCCAACTAGTTAAATATATAGTAGTTAATATATAATAAAAAGAATTTTTTTTTTAACAATTTTCTTAAGGTATTGTTGAAATAAAATGCTTTTAAAAAAGTTATCATCAAGAGTTCGAAAATTTTTATTTTCTTTTTCAGGGCTACAAATTTATAGAAGAAATAATATATAATTATTTTCGTAGGTTTGCTTGTACAATGAAAATTCGTTATAAGTATACTTACTACCAAACATTTAATTATGAAAGTCTACTATGAGGTCACATCCTTGTTGGTTTATTTAGCTAAAAGAGCTAAATAAACCAACAATCAATAAGCTACATATTATTAAATTTTTATAGTTTTTCTTGAAAATGTTTAATTTAAACCAAACCAGAGCTAAACTGACAATAATAGACATGTCTATTATTGGCGAAATGAGACATGGAATGCTATAAAAAGTTCAAAAATTATCATGGCATGCCGGAGACCATTATTTTTATTCATTTATTTATTTTTTATTTTATTTATTTATAATACACGGGATCAACTCCATTACAAAAAATATATATATTTCTGAAAAAGAAATAAAAGCTATACTACCTAACCACTAATAACTAATTAACAATATTATTAATAATTATCAGACTTAACATGGGTATTAAAATTCAATTGTTCATCAAAAAAGATACCAAGGTCCTTTACTACTTCAGTGTACCTAAGATTAACATTATCAATAGTATAGGAGGAAGTTACCTGTTTGTTTCTTTTGTAGAAACTAATGTAACTGCATTTACCCACATTCAGAGCCAAACTATTACCAACACACCATTCACACAATCTATTCAGATCACCTTGCAAGAGAACCATGTCTTGTTCTGAACTGATCACTCTATAAAACTTTAAATCATCGGCAAATAACAAAAAATTACTATTTTTAAAGCAAACCAAAATATCATTAATGAAAATATTGAACAACAGGGGAGAACAATGACCACCCTGTGGAACCCCAGAGGTCACACTGATAACATGCAACCTAGCATCCCCAATTTGTACCTGCTGAAATCTGTCAGAAAGAAAACTTGCAAACCAGGCCACCAAACAATCTGAAAAACCAAAAAGTCTCAATTTTTCTAGTAATAAGCTATGGTTGACACTGTCAAATGCCTTGGAAAAGTCTGTATATATTACATCCACTTGTTCACCCCTCTCCAAAGCACTTAACAGAGCACCCTGATACAGCAACAAGTTTGTAATAGCATGCTGTTCACTTAACAGAAGTTCTTCGCAATAAAAATTAATTTGGTCATAAATAAATCAGGGCCAGCACTAAGTTTAAGGGGTAATCGAAAGATCTTATCAAAAATTAATCCAATAGATAATTTATGATTTGGAATAGTCATGTTTACACCAGCCTGCCGAGAAGGTAAGACATTATTATCTCTATTATAGACAGTACAAAAAAACCTGGCAAACCCCTCTGCAATTTGTTCACAACCTGCAAACTCCCCATCATTATAGGTCATCAAATCAGAAAGCCTATTCATTGCTCTCCTGTTATTAAACTTATACCAAAAACTTTTGGGGTTTGTATAAAGTAACTGGTCCAAATTTGAAATAAAGTTCTGGTAACAAGTCTCTGTTTTTTGCACCTAGCTCTAAGATCTGAAAAGACTTCGTAGTCTGCAACAGTATGACTAGACTGATATTTTTTATGTGAAATTTTCTTTTGCTGGATCAAGTACTTTAACGCCCCTGAAAACCAACTGAGAAAAGACGAGGTTTTGAATCTCTTAAGAGGCACAAAGCTATAGCCATATTTAATATATGATAGAACTCTGAAACCGCATCATCAATATTAATTACATTCAAAACATGGTCCCAATCAACTCCACACATATTTATATATTTTAATATAATGGTATTTGTTTGTACTTTATGCTACTGAATATTATTTGATATACTAAGTGTCACTAATTAGTGACTATGTTATTGAAACAATGAATAAAGATTGCTATTGTATTCTCTTAAAATTTAAATCAAAAGATGTAATAAAAAAGTTACTTACAAATTTCCCTCTGCATTATAGTTCAAACACTCTCGTAGATCAGTAAAGAACATCAACTGTTTCCTCTTAGTTTCACTCAAGACAATTTCCTTTCCACCAGCCAAAGAAAAACCACTAGGAAACACATTATTATCCACATAAGAAACTTTCCCTATATTAGGCCCAGTACCAATGTTCACATCTCTTATTATGGGTGAATCGTTACTATTCTCAAACATACTAAGAAAATCATAAGAATCAAAATTATTCATTGATGGTTTTGGAGTGGGGTCAGTTTGCACCTCCTTATCCACTAATAGATTCACATTAGTTTGAATGGCTTTCTCTTGTTGCGGCTCCACTTGCTGATCTTTTTTCATTGATAAATTTAAGGCCTGCATTTTATTTAACACTTTTAAATTTCTACTGTTAAGCAGTTTTTTACCTCTACCAAAAACAGCTGGCAAAAGATGCAAATCTGCTAATTCACAATATTCTTGTACCGGAGACTGTACCAACTTATATTGATGCGAATCACTTGCCTCTGTGATGGTTTGTACATGAATGACTGGGGAATTTACGATGTTTGGTTTTATCTCATTGCCTTTACCTTTATCAGTAACTGTTTGTTTTACATGTTTATCAGCTGATTTAAACATTTTAACTGGCAGCAGAGCCTTGTTGGGGAGTACTTTAGGGTTGGCAAAGGGTGCATTAATCTTTACCATATTCTTCACCTTGTCTGGAATCTTCTCTGGAGGTACCACTAAAAGCTTCTTCCCGTTTAAGTTAATAAACTTACTTTTTGCTGCTGGCAAGTAGGAAATGGGCTTTAAAACATTTAGTTGCCCAGAAAGTTTGGTTTTCAAGGTGCCAATAGTGATTACTGGGACTTGTTCCACTACAGCCAGTTTGTTTTGAAATCCTAATGTTATAAAATTTTCTTCTTTTATAGGTTTGGCCCCTTTTGAATAATAGTCTAGGGTGTTCAGAGTGGCATGTTGCTTAATTAAAGGGTTCTTGGGATCCAGTTGGGACATTTTGACCTGAATTATTGCTTCATATTAGTGGGGTTTATTACTTTGATATCTTCAAACTTACCGTGGACACTCGTTATTCCTTATACTTGGCACGTTTTTCTGATTATAACGCAGTTATAACGTAACGTAAACTCATTTAGGTGTCCAGATAAAGAAGAAATGGATTTGGGTAATTCCCCATTTGCGAATTCCTATTGAAAAACACATTGTTGAGGTCATCTGATCGCGGCGCCATCTTCGATAGAAACTAAAGCGAGTTAGTAGAGATGTTGTCCATTTTTAATGTCGTTAATAAGGAGGTGCGGTTGTTATCGATGTTTATTTAGTGGTTTCGGTTTTTTTGGTTAAATAAATCCTCCAGTTTACTAACTCTTTGGTTTATTCTTTAATATATTATATATAAAGTTATTGGATTTTAAATATATAATTGATATGTGGTCCCTCATTTAATATAAAAAAAAATAGCGTCACAAGTCACCCTAGCGGTCAAATATCGAAAGTCAAACTGTCAACTCTGTAACTTTTTTAAACGTCGCATTCAATTGGTTTTTTGTAGTACCCTTGATTTTTTTGTAGTACCCTGGAATTTTTAGTCAAGCAGACTTGGAAAAATAGATCATTCCATCATTTTGGAGCATTAACATTTTTTATAGTGCCTTTTAATTTTTCTTATTTATGATTTTGTATTGAAGAAAAAATAAAATTGACAACGCTGTATGTAAATAAAAGTAGAATTCAATTGTTTTTTGTCATGACACGCTAGATTACAAATATGATCGTATTCAAAATTTCACGTTGTATCGAAATAAACAGAGTTGCCAAGTATTTTTTCCTCAAGTAGATTCAATTAGAGACGTTCTCGATAGTCAGTTGTCCCTTCCTGATGTGAGCATATTTAATAGGGAGGTATTACGACTTATCGATATTAACTAAATGGTTGATTAGAGGGCATTTTTCTTAAAATCTAAATGTACACAGTTATTATAAAGTTTAATAAAAACTAAATACAGTGCGGCTCTCAATTGTCCCTCCCTCTCTTATCTTTTGAAGGCGTTTATATAAAAATTTAAAATTTGGCACGGGACGCCATTTTGAAAAATAACATTAAATAGAAAGGAGACCATACGATACATCGTTTGTGAATGTTTTATGGTCGTAGAATATTAAGTCATTACTTCTACTCATAGCAAAATGGCAGCCTTTCAAAATCTTATTTTTAGTAGTAAAGACCAAATTTTGACAGGGGACCTTTACTTAAACATGTTGGAAAATAATAATAATAATAAGCCTATTTCCAGGTAACTTGCCCAATAACAGGAAACAGTTGCAAAACAATGAAAATTATAGTTAAAAACAATGATAAAATAGTTAAAAAAAACACACACAAACAAACCTAAAAGAATGAAAAGAAAAGAAAAAAGTAAAGTAAAGTCACAATCTCAAAAAATATCCAAAAAATTAGAATAAATTATTAAAATATATGTATTTAATAGTCAACAAATATGACTCAATATATTTCTATTATTGGAGAGGTTTATGATGTTTATATTTAGTTTAAGCCAATATCCACATCGTCATCTTTCTTTATGAAAACAGAAAGCAACTGTAATATAAATGCGTTTGTATAATAACTGACGTAGTGTTTTTACTTATACAAAGACCAATTCATTAGGTCCGTATTAGTCTGTATTAAAAGGGATATATTTAAGATTCATTCCTTTTTCGACTTTTGCTTCATTTGCTGCTTAAATAATAAAAATAAAAGAATAGTTATAATAATTTGTGGTTTTGTTCTACCCATATTCTTAATAGGTTATGGGCCCAGAACGTTTGTTTGAATAAATTTGGTACGCGATAAAAAACTATAAACTTTCAAAGTGTAAATAAACTTCAGTGTTGTTAGTGCAAAAAAAAAAGCTGGACACCATTTATGAAAGAAAAAGTTTGGCCACCCAGCTTACTGTTTAAAAGAAATTGCTAAGTTTTAAATTTAAGCAAGATACACCTTTAATCGAACATTTCATCAAGTTTGATGAAATGATTATTGAATTAAATTAAACATTCGCTCGTGCGCGGGTAAAGGGGTATAATGTCAAAAGTATTAGTTTTGAGAAAATTAGCTTGGTAAGTATTGTCCGGTTCAATTTTTGGGATAACTTCCTTAAAATAAATAATACAAAAATGATTTTTTTTCCAGAGCTATTTATTTTAATAGGGTTAATGTTCGGATAACATTACAAAGAAAAAAATATCCATTTCGCAGAAAAAAAAAACTAATTATACCTCTTTACACAAAAAAACATAAGATGTTTCTCTTTACTCTATATTATCTTCGTCAATTTCTTCTATATCAGGCAAAATTTCATGAAGATCCTTCTGGGTGGGAAGGCCTTTGTAGAATTCGTGGAACACGTTGTCTATATAGGGCAATAGATCTATAAGGTTTTTCTTTTTCTCCTCTGTAATGGGGTTTGGAAATTGACACTTAGGGATTGCTGAGACTGGTATCTCCTTAGTTTGTCCACGTCTTGAAAAGTCCATTTCATGAAAGGAAGCTATGTAACTCAAAGAAGTTTTATAATAAAATGTCCATTTCTTTTTTTCAAATCTTAGCCATTTCACATTTTTCCAAACAAAATGGTTTCCTTCCTCATCCTTTTTCTTTACTTGAAATACTTTCTTGAGCAGGTCTGAGAAACTATAGGAATGTTCCCTGTTCATCTCAATAACTTGGAACTTATTATTTGCCTGTCCACATAACCGCACTAGTTGAAACCAATCACGCGGATGATTTATTGGATATTCATACTTCTTTTTCTTTCTCTCAATGACAGAATGATCGGAGTCACACTCCATATGAGTGTGACCGGGAACAAAAAATTTATGATCCACACTTTCCAGATGAGTCAGCTGCATAAGAACTAGAAACATTGCTACAACATGGGAATTTTTATTCTGACCTCCGCAAGTGTCAGAATAAAGTGTAACATGCTTTATTTCAGGAGGCAAAGATAAAAGTTCTCGAAATACGCAAGACGCTACCTGATTTGCACCCCGTCCAGAAATGGTCTCGTACCACATGCAACAGATCGCTTGTTTTTTTTTACATTCGTGCATGGTCAGGTTGTAGGTCCACAGTTTTCTTTTATAAAAGGCAACAGAGGCAGTTAGATCTGGGGTTGGTAGGCACTGTTGAAGATCAAACACGTATACAAGTTTAGTCTCATCCTGTTTTGCAAGGTCTTTGTCTTGTCTTTTCGAATCAAAAGCCGCCTGAGCTTCATCTAGATGTGACTGCAGTTCAGTTTTTAACCTACTCAAGGTTTCACTGTTTTTCTCATTGCGAATCAAAATGTTCAATTTTTCACACGTAGCGCATGTGTCTTTCTGGAACTTTTTTATTTTAATGCCCATTTCGTGAAAAACATGTTCATAAATCTTACGACTTACGGGCTTATTATTTGGCGGGACCCAAATTTTATATTCTTCATAAAGACGTATCAACGTGTAAAATGAAGGTAAAAATCGTTTTTCGGAATTCCTCCTACAATCCCACATAGCATGCTATATCCACTGTATATACCTATAAAGTACGAAATGTGCAAAAGATATCGTGTATGTTCTAAGTATATACATAACATATTGGGATGAACTTTATTTATTTATGTTCAAGTATGAATATTATATGTATATATCTTTTGGACATTACCGTCGCCGGCTAATTTATATACCTTCGGTACATTCATTGTACATACACAGCATATACATATGGTCCATATACATATATATGTATACACTGGATAATTCGCCTGCAAGCACTTTTCAACAAACATTTTTATCCGATCTCGTATCGCCTTGGCAACAAAATGGCGATCTGATAAAAAATAATTATATAATTTTTTTTATAAATTTTATTACGGCTAATAGAATATACATAAATGATAGTCATTATGACGTCATATAGCAATGCCCTGCTGCTCTGCCGACTACGATCCGTGCACCGAGAAATGACGTTATTTCATAAAATAACGTAGCTGGCGCCATCTGTTAGAAGTCTTTTTTAACTGGAGGCTTAATATAATATGGCCGCCTATTACGGCTTTGTGTATGAGGTTCTCTTCCGCGTCATCCTTTACCCAGTGAACACGTGGTGGTTCCTTGTCCTTTCCTGCTCTTGGGATTCGCTTCCTAGACCCTTTCCTACCCCTTGCTTTTGGTAGCCACGTGCATTTAGGAATTAATTATTAAAGTTATTTCCAAATCGTACTAGTAAATTGCCTCCCTGCAGCACAGAATACTTATTGTCTTTTCTGTGCCCTGCAATGCCATAAAACAAGTATAGTCGCTTCGCTCCTATACTTTTGGTCCGTGGGGACCAGTTTGGAACCTTTAGGTCTTGTTTGTGAAGAGCCATATAGGAATTCTTAAAAAAAATCCAAAAATATTAGGTGTACTTAAGTCTGGTCAGTCACTGGGCCAACGTTTATTTGCCAAGGAAAAAGAGGACCAGTTGTTGGGGTATCATGCTTCAAAGAACCATAATGTGTTATATAGTCGCGTTGTATGTCAATATAATGTGTTATATGTGAAATATCTGTCAACGTATATTAATTGCATCCTTAATAAACTCTAAATAGCAAATTTCAACCCAATCGGGTCAATAGCAAAAGAGTTACGGTGTCACGTGACCTGAACCTCAATTTTTAATTATCTGTCAAAATTTTTTATTTGCATCCTAAATAAACTCCAAATACCAAATTTCATCCCAATCGGACCAATAGCAAAAAAGTTGTTAATTACATAACAAAGTTTCATTAGATCCTTTGAACATGCCAAGTCCCTGCTGTGTTCCCGGATGTAAATCTAATTACAAAAGTAGTTTAAAAGCAGGGGAGGCAAGTATTTCTGTTTTTGGCTTCCACAAAGATGAACAACTTAAAATTAAAAGACTAAAAGCCATACCTAGAGATAATTGGGCTCCTACTCAATATTCTGTGGTTTGTGCCAAGCATTTTGATCAGAATGATATTATCCGTGAAGATGATTATCTTTTACCTGATGGCACACTCACTAAGATTAGAGTTAAACCAAGATTAGTTTGCTCAGCAGCAGCTCAATAGCAGTGCCTCAAATTTTTCCAAATTTACCTGCATATTTAACACAAAAAGTGCCACTTCCTAGAGAAAGTCCAGACGAAAGAAATAGTGAATAACAAAAAAGTAATGAACTTGCCAATGAAGCCTTTGGGCAACTTGATTTCATAACAAATTTTGAAGAGCTTCTGAGCTACTATTCCTAAAAAATTCTAATATCTGACCTGTAGAATGTAAAAATTTTTGGGGATACAAAACCATATTTCTATACTTTAAACTTGAATGATGCTTGTATAAATATCATTAATCAAATATCAATAGATAGCGACCTACATGTTAAAATATTTTTAAAAAACAATGAGATGACCTAAATTGGATTTTACCTTTCAAATTGAAATTAAGTAGGTGGTCTCAACTCGAAAATCTAATAACTAGGTATAGGTCTTCTGATTATTGTGAGCTTAGTAAACCATAACCTTCATCTCTAGAGAAGTTTCATCACTTCATTGACTAAAATTCAGATTTCTTAAAACAGGCGTTAAATTTATTGACGAGTTCTGATTCACACAACTTAGAGGATGAAAAAGATAGTGCAATTAGTAATCGAGTAATACTTTTAATAGATCAAATAACTTTACTTATTTTAAAGCAAAAACGTTATGGCCCATCAACTATAGTAATGTCTTTTATGTTATATATTATATCACCTTGCGCACATGAATTGCTTAGAGATTATTTTAATCTACCCACCAAGAAGTACCTACAGTACCTTTCTTCTAGCTTTGAAGTCACCAAATTCTGACTTAAAACCGACCAAAAACTAACGACACCACTTATTATTTAAACATTGGATCCACTTCTTTAGCACCGACTGAGAAAGTTGTTGATTTTTCAATTGATTAAATTTATATAAATAAAAGACTACACTATAGGGGAAAAAAGACTAATAATGCATTATTAACGGCGTCTATACATATTTGGAACAATAAATCAATTAAATAAATAAAATATTCTCATGTGTAAATAAAACAAAATCAAAATCGAACGTCCATCTCGACAGAGCCACGCTTTCAAAGCGTAAACGGATCCGAATCTCTCGCGTTGCGCGACGTTGCAACTGTTATTACGCAGCTTGAGTAAAGGCGGCTGTAGACATTATATTGACAGGGAGCACGGACTATTATTGTGGTTGCTGCCAACCGACATATACTGCGTTCTCGATTTGGTTTGCTGAAATGATTGGACGTAGCCTATATGTATTTTATCAGTTTTATATAAATATGTAACTTATATTGTGCAAATATGTATGAGAAAAAACAATAACTTTGCTAAATAAGACTGATAAAAATCTCATAACTTCATTCAAGTTTACATATATCTTGCCTGTGTGAACTTTTGTGTACCGAGAATGATTACACAGTGTGATTTGTTTTCATCCTGGTCAACAATTCAAGGGCTGTGGGACCCATTAGTTGTAAACTAGGAGGAATTGCATGTTTTAACTGCTGATTAGTATACCACACAACCAGGAATAAATAAGCTAAATGAAGTATGTTCGGATTCTGCAGAGTTCATGAAATGTGTTTGATGGGGCTCAGACCATGTACTTAAGGACATCCATCAAGAAATCATTGAGATTCTACCATATTGATAAAATTGGGAAACCAGGATGAACTGCCTGTCTTTACTGTTGATTAGACTACACAACCAGAAATAAATAAGTTACATGAAGTATGTTAGGATTCCCCAGAGATCATGAAATGTGTTTGATGGAGTAGGTGCAATCATATGAGGAAGGAAATAAAAATTAAAAGTAAACAGGAATATAACAACTAAACTGTGACACAAACTGTAGACAATTAACTTTTTTGTTGTCGAACGGAGCAATATTTCAATGAAGTTTCACTTAATACTGGATTTTTTCACCAGAAGTTGGATGCATTTATAATTTATATACTTAATGTTATTTGAATGAAATATACGTATGTAATTATATATACTTTATTTGTTTCAAATCTTGAATAGGCAAAAAGGCACGAGAATTTTTCAACTGGACCTAAAAACCCTATTGTTGGGTAGAAAATAAAACTTATTTCATGTTTATATTCCATAACCTGTTTATTGTTTTATCAACTTTTGTCATACAGTTATTTACTTTTAATAATTAAAGATAAAATGATCTATAATAAAGGTTGAGTTTTATTCAAGATTCCATTCCTTAAGGCATAAACCAAATTTGCTCTATATTACTTTGCAGTCATTAGCATACAGTTATTATCCATTTTATACATATCTTTAATTTTCATCAAAATGTCTATAATAAATAGTTTACATTTCAAAACATACAATTAAAATTTACACTTTTTAGGCAAACAATCTTAACAAACAATCAAAGCAGATATTATTGGAACAGTTTTCTAAGAGCTACTGTTTATATGTGGCGATCAGTTTAAATTTGTACACTTAATCCAAAATATTTCATAGACAGTATTTATAATACATCTTTTATAATTAAGCAAAAGAATAAGGCAGTTCTTAAGTGTGTAAGAATATTCAGGTATAAATACTGTCTATGAAATATTTTGCATTAAGTGTACAAATTTAAACTGATCTCCACTTATAAACAGTAGCTCTTAGAAAACTGTCTCAATAATATCTGTTAAATCAATGTTTTTAATTTATTTAGAAAGTCTTTTAAGATATGTACTTAGGTCAATAATAAGTTACAATGTCTTGAAGAACAGCAAACATATCTGGTTGTCAAATTGGTATGCTAGCTGAAAAAGAGGACAACAAAAATCCGAGGACTAACCCTTGAAGCACACTTACAATTATCTTTTAGTTTCTCATAATGCTCTCGGTCAAATAAATATGTTAAATCATTTATAATATTTTTGTTAGATTAGCTATTTTACAATTTTATTTTCCAGTAGAAAAAGAACATGAATACTTACCCAATTCTCTTAAATATTCCTAGTTTATGTGTTTCGATGAGATCACTCATCATTATCAGACTCTAACCCCACATAGCTGTAATGTTTACATGAAAACCCAGTAAGTTTATAGGTTTTTCTGCCCTTCTAACCCAACCCAACCCGCTATATTATTTCAATCTTTTAGGTAGGAAAAATAAACACAGTTAAATAATTAAGTAAAATCATCTTTATTTCATAAACTTATGTTACACTTACACATCACTTTATGTGATAGAAAAGAGAGATTTAACAAAAACAGCTGTTCTTACACCTAATTTAAACATAAACATAATTTGTTAATGCCATATACACAAAGGTGCTCACATATGTCGCAGAGAAAATCTTTACACTTCTTAATATTCTTATTAATCAAAGGATTTAAAGCCTAAAAGTTTTATATTATAATTACATATATGAGAAATCATCATTTAGAAATTCTTGTATTGAGAAAAAACATTTTTTCAAAAGATATTGTTTTATAGTAAATTTATATTGCAGTAAAAAACTTGGTAGGTAACAGTTTAATGGTAGCAGGGAGAGCATTATAGAGTTTGGGAGCAAAGAAGGAAACCCCACACTTAACCTTGTGTATCCTATAAAAATTTGTATATATATGTTCTCTATTTCTCGTAAAATGAAAATTGTACAATTTTGTGTGTGGAGTAATCACTAATATGATGTTTAATATGTACTAAACTATATGATATATAAATACTTCTCTGTAAGGGAACTATCTTTGGTATCTAAATAATATAGAATATAGAACAACAACAATAAGATAAAAAAAAGTCTCTCCAGTTTTGGACTGGCTTTTTCTGCTTCTTTTCACCACCATCTTCCACCTTATCATCAACTCAACACTTGAAACATCTAGCTGCCAGAATCTGCATTCCTCCCCTTCGATAGTGCCACAACTGGATGCTATCTACTGCTTCGATTATCCTCTTAGATGTTTTAAAGCCTGGCATCTCGCTGACCTGAGCATTCAGACTAAGTGGCCTGCTGCCAGTCATGAGCAAAACCATTAAGATACCCTTGCATGGATGCTAATTGTTAGACCATACAGATATCTATTTGTTATTCATATTTGACTAGGGACACATAACTGTAGTTGAATTTCCTTACTCTTTTAAGGTTACACACCTCTTGGGTGAAAACTGATTATATGCTTATATGCAAGGTGTAATATAACATTTACAGCGTTTAGTTAAGCGGAAATTTGCCAATCTTTCACATTTTGGGCCTTATTCTAACTAATAAGTTCAATATTTTCTCCTTTTTGGTCTTGTTATTTATTTACATAATACATGTAGAGGTTAGGTTGTCATTGAAGCTCCTCATATTACATTAAGGCCTACCTTTAACGCTTGCGTTTTCTTCACAATTCAAATAATAACACTGATCCACAGTCCACAGTTAGATTTTGTGTTAAAATAAATAAATAGTAATTAAACTTTCACTCCCGCACCCAAAATGCCATGTATGAGTCCTTCCGTCGCATGAAAACACGGTAAATTCTAAAACTTTACAACTTTGTCGAATGATCACAGGTAAAGGAAGGCGACTTGGTAAAAGATATGCACATAATCGGATTCTCCAGAGTCTCTAGAATTATTCCATACCGATTTCGGGAAATTCTGAGCTAAATTAAGTATTTTATCAACGAAAATAAGAAGCAAGACCGAGACGATTCATTCACGTTGACGTCATGTCACTGATGTCATCAAAACTGCGGTAAAAGTCTGCATTAAAATCGCCCGTAAACGTCAAAATCGACCATTTTCAGACGATGTTTTAGGGTATAAAAAAAGGTTTTTACCTTATGATTTGTACATGGAAAAATAGTATAAAGCCTTAGGAACAGTTTAACATCAATTCTGGACCGATTCCAATTGGTTTTAGTAGTTAAATTTCGATTATAAAAAGGGTCTCATTTTAAGCGGACACGGGCGAACAGCGCAGGTTTCATTGCCTGGGTGACGTGCTTGTTGGGTGCTAGACCACCCGAATTATTGTACCTTGAGAGCCGGTACCGGGGGGGTACCAATATTCAGCTGACCGATTTTTTGGACTTTTTATGGAAAATTGCATTTTCTTGAAAAATGGTGATATTTGAAACAAAACGGTATTTAGTGCATTATAGCCAGATAAATTCCGCGTGTCTGAAGGCATAAATGGTCTTTCTACGTTGCATAGGTATTCCAGTATTAACCGTCAAAGTTAAAAAAAGGTGTAGAGCAAAAACTACTCTACGTAGATGACTGTAGAGTATATAAAAAAAAAGCTCTTAAAAAGTATTATAAATGTTGAAAGTTTCAAATCTCCAAGTGCTACCCTTAAAAAGTTATTAAATAAAATGTGATTTTTTTTTGTCAATTTTTCGGACCTTCATGGAGAAAATTTATTATTGCTCGCCCTGTATGGTTCACAAAAATTTTGTTTATATGGCATTTGAAAGACAAAAGATGAAGCTTTTTTTTGGTATTTTTTTTTTTTTTTTAATAAGTTTCGTTTGGCGGCAAATTCAAAAAAACTGAAAATGCCAGAACTCGTTAAAAAAATTTTTTTGAAAAAAAAGCTCTAAATATGTTATTTCTCTCATAAAACTAAGTCTTTTCGCTGAAAAACTTTTTTTATAAAAATTATCTTTTAGCCTCTGGACCGTTTTGAATTTTTTTTTTACTCAATTTTGATCGCTTATAATAAATCACCCTGTATACGGATCTCGCCCAAAAAGTATACAGATAAGAATCACCCAAGAACCCTTATATCCTGAAAATTTCAGCTCGATTGAAAGCTTTAAACTTGAGATCTCGTGAGCAACTCGATTTGTACCCATTTTTTTACGAATTTTTGACTTCAACTCGGTACCGCTCTCTTTGTGGGTACCGAAAAAAAAAACTGTTTACGGATCCATCATTCTCAATGTATTGGGAGGCCACATGCCAAATTTCATCGTTTCACTAGCCATACAGCCAAAGATATGAATTTTTATTTCCCAAAAAACACGCTTTTTCGGGCCCGGGCTCGCGTGCATAATATAGTCGCTGACGCTCCTATATAACAAGCAAGCAAGTGATATAGTTCTTGTGACCTGTGTTTTTAGATTTTTAACCAAATAAAAGTAACAAAATATTTGAAAATCAAATTTGAAGCATCCAAGGTAAGACAACTTTACTTTTTTTGTAATATTTGTTGTTGTCATCACAAATTAATTATTTATTATTAGACTTTTGGTGCCTTTAGTGTTGATTGTCTTGTAAATGGTTATCAGTTATTATTTTTTAGAATCTAAGTAACTTTTAGCATGGGGAATTGTTATATTAATTACTTAAAATAATTATGCTTAAGCCTTTCTTGATAAACTGTATATTAAATAAGAATGTATCTTTATTTTACAAAAAACTTTTTTTTTTGATAATGTTTGATTTTGACAGATTATAACTTTTTAAGAAACTGCTTTTTCTGTGACTAGAGCTTTTCATATTTTACACAAGTCACAAACAAAAAGAAAAGGAGACCCTGTAAATGTGATAGTGAATTATTTATTTTAACATCAGTAGTGAAGAGCCAAGAATTATCCTACTGTACAACCTTAGTTGTTATCCACACATCACTTTGGTAATTCTAGGGAGCATCATAATATTATTGTGAGTAAATGATTATGAATGAATGCCTTTACCTTTATTTTTGTTTAAGGATTATTTTTGTTTGCAGATACTTCATACACTTACCATTAACGTAGTACCTAGTTTTACTAGAAAATTTAAAAAAATGTATGCTAAAAACTTATTTAAAAGAAATTGCTACCGTAAGGTAGCCAAAGATGTGGAAAATTGCATGTTATTTTTAGACAATTCTTTGGAACACACACAATCTTTATCCTTGCATTCCCAAAATGATGTACCTCGAACCTCCCCTCCCTTAACAGAAGCTATGGCAGCAACTCTATGTAACTTTTCAAGTAATTCAGACTGTGGAAATGATGAACCGAATGGTAATTTGCCTTCATGTTCAGGTGCCAGAATAAAGGAGCCAGAAATAGAAGGTGTACTGCCAGTTAGCAATGTATCCATCTACAATTTTAAAGAAAGTTTCGAATCTCAATTGGGTCAATGGGCAACTGAAGAGAATATTGCTTTGGCATCTCTAGGAAAATTATTAAGGATTCTTCAAACATGTTCAGATAAAGAGCTCAAAAACCTTCCAGTTGATCCCCGTACCCTTCTTAGAACACCAAAAAACACTGACTGCAAATTACTTGGCTCAGGAAATTATTTTTATTTTGGAATTCAGAATACTATTAACATTTTATTTGCTAAATTTACCCTGAACCCAGAACTAATTAACAATATTGAAATTGCAGTCAATGTGGATGGGTTACCTCTTCATAAGAGTACTGGAAATTCCTTTTGGCCCATATTGTGCTTAATCAAATCAATTGAAGTACTTAATAAGGAAGTTTTTATGGTAGCCCTCTTCCAAGGCCCAAACAAACCTCCTGCAAATGAATTAATTTTTGATTTTGTTTCAGAATGCACTAATCTAGTAAATAATGGAATTAAAATAGAAAATTTTATTATTCCATTTAAAGTAAAGATGATAATTTGTGATATGCCAGCTAAATCATATATTTTATCTGTTAAGGGCCACAGTGGATATTTCTCATGCACCAAATGTTGCACAGAAGGGACTATTTATGAGGGTATTGTATGTTTTGATGAATTGAACTGTGCTAAGAGAAATGATGTTAATTTTAGAAATAAAACTCAAGAAGAGCATCACACAGGCAATACCATTTTACAAAATATACCTAAATTTGATATGATTGAAGATATACCCCTTGACTATATGCATTGCATTCTTTTAGGAGTCACAAAAAGAATGTTCTGTCAAAAAAAGTATGGCCTGATATTTGGAAAACCTCCTTTTAAATTGCCTGCACAGAAAGTTTTACTTCTAAACAAAAAACTAAAATATTTAAAAAAGTTTATTCCCTTTGAATTCTCACGAAGAAAAACCCGAGATATTAATGAAATAAAAAGATATAAAGCTACTGAGTTCCGTTTATTATTACTATATACAGGACCAATTGTCCTAAAAAATGTCGTTTCTAAAAAGATATATCATCTATTTTTAATGCTATCAATAGCCACTTTAATTTTAGCAAGTAAAGAATTTTCTGTAAATGAAAGTTTGGTTGGATTTGCCATATCATTGCAAGAACATTTTATTATGAACTGTAGAAAGGTGTACAGCTTAGGTTTTGTATCATTAAATGTACATAGTCTTTTACATATAGGTGATTGTGTGAATCGTTTTGGAAGCCTTGATAATTTTAGCTCTTTTTTGTTTGAAAACTACATGCAGCAAATTAAAAAAAAAATTCGCAAATCTTCACAGCCTATACAACAAATAATTAAAAGAATTTCTGAGGATAATAATTTCATTAGTCCAATGGAAGTTAAACCTTTTACTGTGCATTTTTCTCTACAACATAATAATGGCCCACTACTGCCTGGTTTAACAAGCCCACAATTTAAAAAATACATAGAAAAGGACTTTTTAATTAATGCTAATAAATTAGCAGATAGTTTTGTGCAGTTAAATGATAATACAATAGTGGAAGTTAAAAATTTTGCCACAAATTCAAATGGCAATGTTAATTTTATTGGTTTCTTGTATGAAAGCAATAATGATTTTTTTTCAAAACCATGCCCATCTTCATTTGTCAATGTTTCCATGATATGCAAAAAATGTATTGAATTGAAATCATGGGAAGTTAGCCGTATAAGAAAGAAAGTTGTTGTCTTACCATTTGAAGGAAAGCTTGTGTGTTTTCCATTATTGCATCTATAAATTATATTTTGTAAATGTACTGGCCGGTCTAACATGGTCTAAAGAGTAAATTTTTTACTTTCTAAATTTTTTTACTTTACTTTTGTATTTTTTTAAAAGAAAATAATATTCATTTAATGGCGTTTTTTATGTGAAAAACTATAAAATTATAGGTCCTGTTTAGTTCTTATTGAAACATCCTGTATATTAGTGTTTTTGTATCTTTAAATGATATTGCAATTATATTGAAGTAACAAATTGTATATAATTCTATGGTTGTGAAGCATTGAAAATGTGGTACGTAGTTGCATTCACTAAAGAAAGTAGTGTAGCCACTGTGCCATTAAGCTGGTATATAGAAAAGTCATCTGAGTGTTTTTGGCCTCCTTCAATAGTAAAAAGGGCCACTCTTGAAAAGCTGATCAAAGATAAAGTCCTCCCAGAAGAAGACTGGAAACCATTTAAGGCTGAGATCCTAGGAAAATATAGTAAGGAAAGTATGAAAACATGTACTATTATTCTACAATTTTTTTTTTTCATTTAAGGTGATTATAAGCAAGCCATGGCTAAGCTTCAAAAAGCAAAAAGTTCAGATAAGCTTACTACGACAGATGATAATGAAGATAAGGGAAAGGGAAAACGAAAGAGAAAACCATCTCACAAAATTCATAATACAAGTTCATCTGATGCAGATGAGAGTAGCGGTTCAGTCAACTCTTTATCATTTCCTAGTTTTTCAAAACATTTGCAAACAAGTGGTATATCCAATAAATTATTGTTTCAAAAAGTGTTTATGTTTTATCTTTTAGATTTTGCAAATTATGAAGTTTATCCTTCGCGGAATGCAAATAAAAGTTCCAGAGACTTTAATATGCCAAAGAGGTCCAGATCTCTTTCTCCCTTTAAAGAAGCCATTACTTTTTCACCCCAAGATTCTCAACGACGTTCTGAGCGAGAAGATATTTATCCCAAAAGAAAAGAAGACATGTACAAGAGGTAAAAGTAATTTTTGATATACATATCAAGATTACTTAATGATTTATTTTTAGAAAATCATTGCTGCAACAGAATTTATTTGAGAACGGACATAAGCAAACAGAAATCACGCAACCAGCTGGAGAAAAGTTGGTGCAAATATTTGAATTATTACAGAAAATTCAGGCTGATTCATCAGGTAAGACATAAAAGGACTTATTTGCATACCTAATATATATAAATATTTGTTAGAATTTAGAGTGCAAGTGCTAAGAAAACTGAATATAATAAATATAAAAATTAATGATTTGGAGACCACAATAGAGAATTTAAAAAATAACTCAAATATACCAGAAAATGAAGAAATGCTATTTGAAGATTTTATTAATTTATTTCCATTGGATATGGAAAAACTTAATACACTGGAAAATGTGCTGCTGAACCAAAATGAGATGAAAAAGTTGGTAAGGAAGAATCTTTTTTCCATTATCTGTATATTATATGAAATGAACTTTATTACATATTTGTTTACTATATATTTTAGACAAAGTACTTAAGTCGTGTAGGGGGTAGTGACGTATCTGAAATTGTCAAAAGATTGATGTACAAGATATTTACTAATGAACTTGGAACTTTATTTAGTTGGGATGGTGCAAAGGGCAAGTTAAAATTTAAAAATTTAAGAATTGCCACTGTAATTTTAGGTAAGCTAAATGGAATGAAAATATTTTTTGGTTATATTAGTTTCTCGTCCTTTATTTAGATACTGTGCGAAATAATCCATCCACAAAAGATTCAACAGAAGCAGATGTTATAATACATGTAAAGAAATGGTTAGTCCGAGCAAAGGAGAGAATACATTTGGAAAACAAACAAAAAAGGTGCATATTCATTTCTCTATTTTCAAAACAATTTAAAAATGTGTTAATTCTGCACATAAAATATTAATCAAAACATTAATACACTTGATTTTAATTTTTAGACAAAATAGGAATGACATGCATGAGAGTGAACCAAGGAGTAAGGAGCCAAGCTCTTCTTGAATATTTCAGTTTTATTGCTTGTAAATTGAATTTGTTGAATAAATGGAGTTCAATGAAAAATTATGACCTTCATTAAAAAAAAAATTAACGGTTTAAAGCTCAACCAGGTAATATCACGATGTATTTAAAGAAAAAAACTTATGTACACTTTTGGTTAATTCTAAAATGGAAGTTTTAATCAAATTAAATTAGTAATATAATTAAATAGTTCTTTATTTTTCAAATTCCAAAAATTTAACTTGTATTTTGCAATATAAAATGACACTTAATTCCGAATATTTCACTGTTCATCTCAACTTAGATTTTAACGCATACTCCAGAAATTGTACATATATGGTGTATCCAGACCATCTTTCATGGATATAGAGTGCATATACCTAAAGGATATTTATTAGATATCCTGGAATATGACAAATATATTTGTATATTCTATAAATATACATGTAATAGATACATAGAATATAATAGATGTTTATTAGAGATCCATAGAATATAACCCTTGGATATACTTTAGATATCTGTTATATTCAGGATATACACTGTACATACTTATAGTATATTCCATGTATCACATAGTGTGTGACAAATGTATGTTTATTTTACATCCATAAAATAAACAGCGCATTAAAAATAGACATTGTATGTATATACGTCAGTACATTATAAACATACATAATATGTACATATAATATGTGTTTGCTATGTGGGATAATGGCTTTCGTAGGTTGGAATGGAAGCTATGTGATCTTTTACTAGCTGCAAACTGTTTTCACTTATTTTGTTTGGAGGCTCTTTACGACCTCTTTTATCTTTTTCACATATTCCTGTTGAGTTCATTTTTAATAATACAGTCGTTATAAATTTATTAGAAATATCGAAGGTTTTTTCAAAGCACCCTTTACAAACTTGAATCAACTCGCCATTAACTTTCAAATGAAAAACGTTAACACAGTCTCGCTTTTTCTTCCTTTCTGACGTTATTGCTGTTTTCTTTCTTTGTTTCGTAATAAGACTTGCGGTATAGGCAACCCTCTCGTCAAAGTCGCCAATTGACCAGAAATAATCAAAAAGCATGTCCAACTGAACATCATCTACTTTACTACAACATCCATTCCTACAAGAGCATAAAGGTCTTCTCTCTCTTTTTCTGATAAGTTTCCCCTTGCTGGTAGTATATTCCCTACCCAAATTTCTGTTTGTTTTTCTTAACTTTCTTTTCTCCCTGGTTTCTTCCTTTACTGTTTTCCGACCTCGCCTATTTTCTTTAATAACATTTTCCACTTGACCCGCCGAATTGTTGTTTTTCTTTTTTATTTTATCTGCAAGTTGCTGTAGATTAACAGAATCTGAACTTTCTGACTCTGGGGCGTAGTCTTTATCCTTATCGCTGTCGTCACAATCGCCAGGATCATCACCTAATTGTTCGTTACCTGGTGATGGCAGAACCTCTGAAATTAAACAATGACCTACAATTAATTTTTTTATTGCCATATTATCATGAATTTTACTTCTTTATTCTAGTTTTCAAATAGCTAGTAAATGGTATAAACTAACCGGCTTGAACAAAACATCATTCAAAAAAGTAGAATGGGGAAGTAACATTTTATTTTTTGATACGTAAAATAGTTTCCACAGTTCAAAATGCTGTATCAAACATTTACCTAACTCGTCTCAAATTCCCGAAATAATTTCAAATTCTATTTGACACCAAAGAATATCTATAAATTAAAAGCAAATTTAATCATATTTACCGTGTATAGATGACACATCATCCTCAAAATACGGTGTTGTAGATAAAGGAACATTATGCAAAGTAACGAATTCCTTCTTATTAGATTGCTCTGACATCTCTGTTAAAACATCCTGTGAAGTAGATGGTATCTGGTCTATGACATTGGTGCTTGTACAACAAATCTCTTGCCAAGTCTGCTTACCTATAAAAATATTAATAACAGAAATTAATTCGATATAAAATACAGTACCTTAAATTTTAGTGACTTGGCACGCTGTATTTGACTTTTAGTATATGGATAAAAAAATAGTAGGTATGTAGCTAAAAAAATACAGACTAAACCTAGTAAAAAATTTAAAATAATTTAACATCTTTTATAATCGACAACAATATACTGAAATAATAGTATTAAGTTAAAGCAATTTTAAATTTTAGATCTGTGCGCGGGTAAAGAAGTACAAGTCCCAAATCCCAGAAACGGTACAGTATTATTAGTGAAAGAACAATAATTGCGTATTAAACATAAAAGCATAATTTAATATTTGAGCTGAACTTACCATCCTCAACGGCACAAAGATTATCAAATCAATTTTCTTTGCACATATCAATCATTAATTTTGTTCTTTTTGAAGCCATAACCTCACTTAAACTAATGACAAAACTATGCACTTTAACCCAAACAGGACGTTCTATAGTCTTCTTTGCCTGTTCTGGCAGGGTTCTAGAACTTATTTAAGCAACCAAAGGTTTCTAAACTTGTTTAAAACCAAATTATGTCGATTATTTTGCTAAGCATTCAACACGCCATGCGTCATTAAAAATATGTAAACAAAAATAATAGTGACATATTCGTACGGCACAAAATAACGTGGGTTGTTCTGTGATTAGGGTAAAGAGGTATAAGTCATGTTAAATCGCTTTACGCCAAACCAGCTTCTTGTGAAAACGGATATATAATGATATATATCCATACTCCCTATATATACATATTTTAAACCTGTTTTACACAATTGAAAATACGGATTTTAAACGCGGCTAGAGTTATACCCTTTTACACAATTCAAGATCTTGAAAAGTGGTGTCGAATTTTGCGTTAACCTCATTTTATAAATATTCTGACTTATACCCCTTTACCCGCGCACGAGCGTAATATTCGCAGGAGCTGTATTAAGTGAAATGAGTAGAGTAGCCCACTTACTCTTAACTCTGCCTCCTTCATATGATGGGATAGTGACTGCAATTGAAACTTTGTTGGAAGACACCATCAATTTAGGTGTAAAAACACGTTTATTGGGTCAGGAAACAAAATCGCAGCAGGAAAGTGGAGACACGACTAGCAAAGTTTTGCATGTCCAGGTAACAGATCCAAAAATAGCAAGGCCGTTTAAGAACCAAAAATTCCACTCTTTTAAAGCCAAAAAAAAAATAAATTTGTCAATAAACGGAATTTTAAAACAAAATCAAAGTATAATAACAATAGTAACAGCTACCCGAAGAAGAGATATACCTTTACAAGGTGCGACTATTGTGGTAGGACAAATCACCTTAAATCAAACTGTTTCTACTACAAACGAGAACAGGAATCCAGGACATTACATGCGATTCAAACCAATCGGGATGAATCAAGTTTTGCATTTATGATGTCTAGTAGCAATTTGCCAAAACCTGCTAACTATCAAAGTAATAATACTATTAAGTTTCTTCTGGATTCTGGAGCCACCGATCACATTATAAATCGGCACCAATATTTTACCCATTCTACGGAATTAACAAAACCAGTAGACATATCAGTTGCGAAAAACAATACTGCTGTAAAGGCTTATCAAAGAGGAGAAATCAATATTATTACCAACTTGGGTGTCCATGGAAAGTTGGAAAATGTGTTATTCACTCCCGAAGTTCCATACAACCTACTCTCGGTAAGACGCATGCAAGAGGCAGGTATGGATGTACTTTTTACATCAAATGGTGAAGTGACGATAAGCCATGAAAGTAAAACCATTATAACTGGTAAGGTGATTAATAATTTAATACCAATAATTTTTAAAATAAATAAAAGTCTGATTCAAAATATTGCAAATCAAATAAATGTGCATGAAACCAAAGCGCCATATGATAATTATATATTGTGGCATGAGCGCTTAGGTCATATAAAGTAAGAATAAATTTTTAGAACTAAAAAGGCAGGAATATTATGAAAAATTAAATAATGTATATCCCAGTACTGGTTTATGTGAAGCTTGCATTTATGGAAAGCAAGCATGTTTGCTTTTTGCTAAAAGTAAAGATAAATCTCATATTCTAAGACCACTATATATTTTTCACTCAGACATTTGTGGACCTATTTCTCCACCTACAATAGACAATAAAAATTATTTTATAACATTTATTGATGAATTTACTCACTATACGGTAATATATTTATTAGTCTATAAATCAGAAACATATAATGTTTTTCGAGATTTTGTACTAAAAAGTGAGGCCCATTTTTCTTTAAAAGTAGCATTTCTATATTGTGATAATGGGCGTGAGTATCTCTCTAATGAAATGAAATCATTTTGTAAAGATAAAGGTATTTCTTTTCATTTAACCGTTCCATATACTCCTCAACAAAATTCTGTTGCGGAAAGAATGAACAGAACTCTTACAGAAAAAGCTAGAGCCATGATACATGGTGCAAATTTAAATACACGTTTTTGGGGTGAAGCTATTTTAAGTGCCACATATATTTTAAATTTAACCCCGACAAATGCACTACTTAAAAAGGAAACACCTTACAAATTGTGGCATAATAAAAAGCCCAAAGTAGATCACTTAAAAGTTTTTGGCTCTACTGCTTTTGTATAATAAATTTTGTATAATAATAATAAATCTCGAAAAACAAAATTCAAGCAAAAATCTGTTAAGGGCATATTTGTTGGCTATGAACCGAATGGTTGTAAATTTTTTAATTCTCAAAATAATAAATTCATTACAGCTCGGGACGTTATATTTGATGAAACCACTTTTAACACATCAAGACCTCAAATTGAACTTGATGAAAGGTTTCACACACAAAGCTCCGAAGGTATTAAAATATCTAAAACTGATAAAAACCCGGTACCGATTGTTTTCCCTTTACAATCGGAAATTAAAACAGTTAATAATAAAGCTGTCAATAAAACCGAGGATTAAAATCAGTTATGTAAACAAAATACCGACCAAAAATCTGGGACACCCGTTACGGAACCCAGACGGAGCGAAAGACTCATAAATCTTCCTAAAATTTCATATAACGAAAATGAAATTGGTACTTTTATGAGCACCCCACTTAAAAGTCCCTTCTTGTTTTCAAGATATAAATAAACGAGCTGATAAAAATGAATGGGAAAAGGATATTAATGAGGAAATCGAGTCTTTGCTAATTAATGACACCTGGTCTTTAGTACCTAAACCAATAAATAAAAATATTGTAGACTGTAAATGGGTGTTTACTGTTAAAAACAATATACAGGGTAGTTTACCCAAGTATAAAGCTCGATTAGTAGCCAGAGGTTTTAGCCAACAATATCTTCTAGATTATAAGGAAATTTTTGCCCCAGTTGCCCGAATATAGACTTTCAGAATATTTTTAGCAATTGCCAACCAATTTAATTTGCACATTCATCAAATGGATGTTAAAACGGCATATTTAAATGGCATATTAAAAGAGGAAATATATATGAAAATTCCCGAAGGTATTAATGCAAAAGACGGCTATCTATGTAAATTAAATAAATCATTATATGGGTTAAAGCAATTAGCAAGATGCTGGTATGAGCATTTTGATAAAATTTTAAAACAGCACAATTTTCAAAATTCAAGCGTTGACCACTGTTTATATTTTTTAAATAAAGGCCATATCACCGAAAATGTTTACGTAATTCTATATGTAGACGATTTAGCAATAGCTACTGGCAATATTAACACAATGTTGAGTTTTAAAACTTATTTAAAAAATAAATTTAAAATGGTTGATATGAATGATTTAAATTATTTTTTAGGAATCAGAATTGAAAGAAATCAAAATCAAATTTCTTTAGATCAAAGTAATTATTTAAAAAATGTGCTTAATAATTTTAATATGAGTGATCGCAAACCCGTAAAAACACCTCTGCCGTCTAAATTAAATTATTTAGAATTAAATGCGGATGAACATTATGATACTCCATGCCGAAATTTAATAGGTTCTTTAATGTATGCTGCTCTTTGTACTCGACCAGATTTGTGTACAGCCGTTAATCTATTAAGTCGTTATCAAAACAAAAATAATAAAGAGTTATGGCAATGCCTAAAAAGGGTTTTAAGGTATATAAAGGATACTTATGATTTAAAACTAATTTATTCCAGAAATAAATATACCGATATTTTAATTGGCTATGTAGATGCTGATTGGGGTAGTAATGAAATAGATCGAAAAAGTACGACAGGATTTTTGTTTAAATTATTTGAAACTTGTGTAATTTTATGGAATACAAGAAAACAAAATTCTGTCGCTAGATCTTCGATGGAGGCAGAATATATGGCAATTTTTGATGCTCTCTGGATTAAGTCCTTATTAACAAGTATTGAAATAAATATTTTTAAGCCAATAATTTTATATGAAGATAATAATGGTTGTATTTCGGTTGCTAATAATCCCATTGATTTTAAACAATCTAAGCATATAGATATTAAATATCATTTTACTAGAGAGCAGGTACAAAATAAAACCATATTAATAAAATATGTTCCCACAGGTCAACAGTTGGCTGACATTTTTACGAAGCAACTTCTAGCTCTAAGGTTCCATGAAGTCCTATTCAATTTGGGGCTACAAAAACTATCGAATAAATAAGATAGTATAGTTTTAAGTGGAACCAAATGGTTTGATTTGGTTTTTCTTTTTGGGGTTTTTCCAAATCCTAGCAACGAATGTTGGACCATATAAATTATTTTCCCCAGATATGACTATTCGTTGAACGTTATTACTTAATTAGGTTATAACTTATAAATTTTTATTTAAATATAATTGATTCATTTTTGAGAGGGTGTATTAAAATATATGTATTTAATAGTCAACAAATATGACTCAATATATTTCTATTATTGGAGAGGTTTATGATGTTTATATTTAGTTTAAGCCAATATCCACATCGTCATCTTTCTTTATGAAAACAGAAAGCAACTGTAATATAAATGCGTTTGTATAATAACTGACGTAGTGTTTTTACTAATACAAAGACCAATTCATTAGGTCCATATTAGTCTGTATTAAAAGGGATATATTTAAGATTCATTCCTTTTTCGACTTTTGCTTCATTCGCTGCTTAAATAATAAAAATAAAAGAATAGTTATAATAATTTGTGTTTTTGTTCTACCCATATTCTTAATATAAATAACTATTAATATGATATAAAAACCCAATCATAAAACTTTAACAAGATAATCACATATTCAACAAAATTAAATTAAATTAAATTAAATTAACTGCAATATACCTACTAACTATAACTTAAACATATGGGTCTTATGTCCCATGATCCACCAAGATATCGACAATCGCATGAGCCGGAGAGAAATTTATATCGCACATGTGACAGATCCGATTAAATATAGCGCATATTGTATATAGTGGCGATTTAAACAGGATGTTAGTATGAGGCCTTGGCAGAAAGAATGTTAGGGGATGTCTAGCATTAAGCCTATAGGCACCATGAAACGTACACTAGAAAGAAGTACAGGACTATCAATGAATCCATTCAGTAACCCATGCAGGAATTTTACAGAGAAAATCATTCTTCTGAGATGTAATGGATGTAGATTGAAGCGTTCCAATAGTCGCCGATGATCAAACCCTCTTACCGGATATATGCCATCCTGCCTGAAGGCCAAAAACTTAGCAAATCTACGCTGAACAGATTCAAGGAGACCAACATGATTCTGATAGAGCGGGTTCCATATAATGCAGCCAAACTCCAGTTTTGATCTCACAAAGCAACAGAAAAGCAGTCATAATGTAGATTCCAAAGTAAAACTCTGAGAACTTCTAATTATGAACCCAAGCCTTCTCAGGGCTGACTTGACTATGTTGTTAAAGTGTCGAACGAATGTAAATTCAGAGTCAAAGGTAATACCAAGATCAGTAATTTGCTCTAATCTACTCAAAATAGTATCATTAATAAAGCGCATATTGTATATAGTTTTTAAAAATTTAAGGGTGTTTTTGATCTAGAGTAACTGACCACACTACATTTAGCCGCATTCAAGCCTAACCTGTTAGCGCACCATACCTCCGATGTATTTAGAGAGTTCTGAAGAAAAACACAATCCTCCAAACCATATATATTTAAATATAGCTTCAAATCATCGGCAAAAGCCAGCCTATGACAAGTGAGTGACTCAATTAAGTCATTTATAAAAAAACTAAACAGGAGCGGACCCAGGTTCGAGCCCTGTGGCACACCCGACGTTACGTTAAAAATTTTCGATTTAAAGCCCTCATACTCCACATATTGAGATCTACCAATCAAGTAGGAATGAAATAAATTAAATAATCTCCCTGAAAAACCATACTGAGTTAATTTATGCAGCAAAATATAGTGATATATCCGATCAAAGGCTTTTTGGAAGTCGGTATAAATAACATCGACTAGAGTATTAACATCAAGTGATTCACAGATGTGGCTAGACAGACAGGATAAGTTAGTAACACAACATCGTCTGCTAAAAAATCCATGCTGGTCTACAGAGATGAGTGCTTTTGCGTGACTAAATATCGACCGATTCAGGATAATTTCGAAAATTTTTGAGAAGTTACAGAGTAATGAGATTGGCCTGTAGTTCACGATTTGATCAGAGTCCCCAGCTTTTAAAATAGGTATTATTTTAGCAGTCTTCCAAATTTCAGGAATTTGTTCTGTTGACAGTATTAAGTTGAAAATGTAGGTCAGCGGATCAGCCAGGACACCAATGCAATCTTTAACCAAGAAGCTAGGTACACCGTCTACACCAAATGTTAACTTATTTTTGAGTTTTTTACTAGCCAAAATAATCTGGGAAGCATCAACGTTGGAAATGTCAAAGTGGGGCACATTATCAGACGTCGACGAATGGTTAATGAAATTTGATTGTATAAATGCCTCACCAAAGAACAGTGCAAAAGCATCAACTATGTCTTGTGGGTCTTTAATTACCACGTTATCGGGTAGCCTCATCATACCAGGAATCCTGGTGCCAGCCTTCTTAGAACCCATAAAATTCCAAAAGCTAGATGGGTCCAAAGAAATATTCCTTTCGGTGTTTGATATATACAACTTATATTCATTGCGTATTTGTAGTTTGATAAGGCGTCTAAGAGAATGGAATTTATTTTGAAAGAATGGAGAATTGTACATTTTAAAGTCTTTGAAAGCCTTTTCTTTCCTATAAATGTTCTTAACCAATTCTCGAGAATAATAATTTGGAAATCTTCTTTTACGTTGCTGCTTAAGAGGAATGTATGCGGCAAATATGCCATTCAATATATCATATAGGGCTCTACATGCATCATTAACATTAGAGGATAAATACACAGTAGACCAGTCAGCCTCAAGGATCGAGTCATAAAGGAGATGGAAGTTGGCCTTTCTAAAATTAAAAGAATGAGATAAGTTTTTATTAAGCTGAAAATTATGGACACGTTGGCCTGAGACAGTAAAATCAATCTCCAGTGCAGGGTGATGCAAATCCTCCAAGACAAAAGGTACGTCACTACGTGAAACAGTGCAGGTGAAGTTAGATAAAACAAGATCCAATAGTCTGTTATTATAGTTTAGGATGTGATTACACTGAACAAGATTAAAAGTGTTAGCAAAATTATTCACAGCAATAGACTTTTGACTAACATGATTACCTGTAGGTGAGTTAATAGAGAAATCAGACACGTTAAAATCGCCCACTATTATTACATTATGGCTTAGCTTTGATATGAAAAGTGTAAACTGATCCAGAAATTGCTCGAAAATTACAGATGTGATAGATGGTGGGATGTACAAAACAATCATGTAAAAGATCTGTAACCTAATAGTAAATTTACAGCCAACAACATCGATAGAGGGCGCAATACTGTTGCAAAAATCAGACAAACTAATTTTTTCAAACACAATGTTTTTAGAAACTCCACAGAGAACTCCGTCACCACGTGTGGCAATAACGGATTCAAATTTTCGGTCCGACCGGTAAACATCATAAGTCTTTGGAAATATTTCACCACTAGATATCTCTGGCCTCAACCATGTCTCGGTGATGCATATGGTGTGAAAATCCTGAGCAATGGCGGCAAGAAAAAAAGTCTCGGTTTTAGTGTTAAGACCACGAACATTTTTATAAAAACAAGTTAAGTGGGCATCACTAGCATGTGAAAATAAAGGCGAATCTAGTTTTTTGCTATAATTCTGGGGGAACCATTGATGTATCTTATATAAAGATTATTTTCTCCTTCTTCTTTGCGTCGCTTTAACTCCGATCTGGCTGCCATAAGCTCATTGCGCTGCCGAGGCGTCATGTCTGTCTCGATGAAGAATTTACCGACAGTCTTCAATTTGTTCTTCAAAACAAGCCTAACATCGTCTGTACTACCAAGGATCACCCCAACAGCCTGACGCCCGTTACGATTCGGCTTCCCAAATTTACAGCCAGCACATTGACGGTAGTTTCGCACAAGTCAGTCAGCAGCTTCTTAGTCTGGACAACATCAGCTCTGCCTTCTTTCGAATCAAAGTTAAAAAGTATAATGTTGTTGGCCCTTTTCTGGCGCTCATGCAGCTCACTTAGGATAGCTTCGTCGATTGGCGCGGGCGTGACACTCGTGCTAGGAGCGGAAATAGGAGGAGCAGACGCCCGACAGCTGTAATATGTTTCTTCAAGTACAACAATACGTTGCTCCAATGTGACAGTTCTCTCGATGGATTATGAGTTGTGGTTGTGCATAGTGGTTTCCAATCATTTATTCTTTTTATTAACTTAGGAATATTAAATAAACCTTCCCTGCAAAGGGGACAAGCAAATGGCATCATTCTCGAAACCATGACAATAACTCTAAGAAAATGTAGTAGAACCACTCATGAATTTGAGTTGGGAACAGTTTTTCAACAACTTTTTTCTCTATTTAAAACTCGTATAAAAAGATTTATTACTAGTCAAGCTTTCTAGTCCCATGAAGAATATTTTAATTCAAATTTTAATTTGTAATCTTTAATATAGTTTACACTTAGGACCTATTTGTTCATATTATTTGAAATGTGTAAATATATTTTACATAACTGACATGAATAAACTATTGATTAATTGATTGAAGATGGGGCACTGCCTCACTTAAGCAGAAACATTAGAGAATATTTGACTAATACTTATTTAATACCATTATTAATACCGAGTGGCCAGCCAGGTCGCCCGATCTTACACCTTTTGACTTTTTTTATGGGGCTTCTTAAAACAAAATGTCTACGTCCTCCAGCTAAAATGTACCTTCGATCTACGTCAAATAATAATTGATGCACGTCGTAATATTGATGTTGCCACTTTCCAAACATTTCGGGACGAGTCCTCTAATAGATTATTATACCGTCTTGAAGTTAATGGTGCATATTTTTAGCATCTTTTGTAGTGAAATTGTTACATTTCTGTTTTACCTAAAGTTTAATTATTTTAAATAGAAATAACAAATGCGAAAAATAAGATTCTGAAAGGCTGGCATTTTGCTATGGTTAGAAGTAATGACTTAGTATTCTAGGACTATAAAGCATTCAGTGGTAGCTTTCAAACGTTGTATCGTATGGCCTCCTTTCTATTTAATTTTATTTTTAAAAATGGCATCCCGCTGCCATTTTGAAGTAGGGCAAAATGAGCTATGGAGCAAAAAATAGTATTTAGGTTGCTGGTGATGTGTGTCAAATTAGAAATGTTTATACAAACGCATTCAAAATATAAGAGGGGACGGGGGGATCCGCACTGTATAAACTTAAATAATACAATGACGTAACATAGCTGATACTCTAAATTACATTAAAAAAAATTTTACTTAACGTACAAAAAAGCATATTTTTGTGCGCTTTTTTCTCTAAATAATAAACATCGTATACATATCTAAACACTCCTCCCTTATTCTACATTCTTATTTAACGCCAAAGACCCTTTGCCCTTATCCACCATTTTAGAAACGGTAAACAATTCAATGGGCACGTGACCGACCAAATCATCATAGTTGGCGGCGCCATTTTGATTTTCAACTGTCAACTGGTTCGTTAAAGATGGCCGACGGGTATCGACGCCATTGTGGAAACTAGCGCTGGTCTCCGTTAATTTCGATGTTGCCGAACCTATTTTTTAATATTGAGTTTTTAAGCACACACCTTAAAAAGCGTTTCCAGGGTATTTTAAACTAACCTATGCTGTCTCTTATACACTTGGCCCGGTCGAACTCGGGAAAATCAAGGGCGGGGATATTTTTCGCTGTAGACCATTTAAACACGTTTTCCATAGCGAGATCTCGTGGATTTTCGTCTGGTAGTTCGGTTATTTGGGGTTCCGAGAACCTTTTTTGGTTATACATACCTATAAATAAAGAAGTTTTATAATTTTGACGGCTTATCAGCTGATTTCTGGCCTTAGCCATGAACCGATTCCAAGCGATCTAACGGTTTTAACCGCGGTTAAACCCTTTGTTCACCTTGAACAGTCCCTTTATAACATAATAACCAATCGTGTCCGCTTGGACGTGTTTGGTTGAAGTAACTTCGTAATTTGTCAGCTGTCACTATCATAATTTTGTTTGTTTCTAAATAATACCCCAGACGCCAGTAATATTATATGTAATTAGTTCTTAAACATAAATGTCAAAAAAGAAAACTTATTAGCCATAATAAATTTTGTGTCATTTTTAAAAAGGAAATAATTTGTTGTTTGTTTTTTCCCGCACTTATTTTAATATCTTTGACATTTGACATTTGACGTTTAGAAAACAGCTCCGGACGTGGGTAATTACTGTTCCAAATTGATGACGTCACGTATCTCAAGCGGTATAACTATAACTATTATAACTATAACCGCTATCATTAACCAGATTATTATATTATTAATTTGGTTTAATTATTATATTATTATTATTAATTTTGGTTATTAATATATTATTAACCAAATACGTCCAAGCGGTTATAGTTATATAGTTATAACCGCTTGGACGTATTTGGTTAATACCATTTAGGAACGGTAATTACTAAGGCTCGGAATCAAACTCGGTTTATTCGAATATTTAAATATAATTTAAATTATATTTTACTCGGAATATTCGAATATTTGAATAGTCAAATTTAATTTCGAATACCTACTCAAATATATTTATTATTTTTCGATTATTATTATTACACATGCCGCCGACGACGCCGCGCAGATTGATGGCACCAAACATAGATAAGAATTTTTTTGTCTATATTCGGTTTTGATGGTGAGGGTTTGCCTGCCCGATCTTTTCTTCTCTTTGCATACAAGCTACGGGCGGTTATCGTTCTTGGTAACATTTCATATTTCCAGTTCCACTTTCCAGATTTCCACGTGGCACGGCACGGCGTAGTTGTATTTGAATCTGGTTGTGTATAAAAGCGATCGATTAAGTGCTGTATAAGGGTTAATTTTAAATTAATTGACTTAATTTAGACAACAGTAAGTCTAGTAGTAAGTCAATATGAGTTCGAGAAGCAAAATTTGGCAATATTTTAATAGAACGGATGATCGCGTTGAATGCAAATTTTGTTTGTAGAATGTTTGTTTGTTGTTTGTTCTATAATGTCAAGAACAAGACAGGAACAAGCAATTTATGGAATTACTTAAGAAATAAGCATCATTCACAAATCATTGTGTAAGTATCTCTTGCTCGATTTGAGTGGTTTGACCACTAAAATGTATTAGTAATTAGTATTACTGTAATTAGTATATTAAAAAAGCTGCACGGAAGGAGACTGGAAAAAAATCGATTCGCGCCGCACTAAAAACTATAAAATTGTAAAATTCAGTACGGGTTAATATTCTATTTATTGCATAAATAAATATTTTAATAAAATAATAAGTCAAAAAAGCGTAAGCCGTTCTTTCAATATTTGTAATGATAAAAATTCGGCAGGCTTTTTTTCACTGTCTATTTATAAAAAAAATATTAATGGTAATGAGTAATAACTACAACATATTTACCTAACTATATGCCTAAAAATTATTTTATACTTCTTAGTTTTAGTGCAATAAAGCGTGTTTTTGAAATTTGTTTAAACTATACAGGATATACCATAGATTTTTTCCTATATGATTTCTTATTCCTTTATTAATTATTTGATTTTTGATAGACATAGGTTGACTTTAATAGAATTTTTATAGTATTAGACAAATATCTATACAACTAAAAAATCAAATATCTTAAAAACGCAAAAATGGCAAAAGAACAGGGTGTTCCATTTAAAATAAGCAAATAGATAGATAGAGCTCTACTTCTGATATAAGCGACAGTGGCGCGGCGCCCACCTTAAAAATATTTTAGATGAAAAGAGCCCCCTTGAAACTTCCCTAGACACATATACTTTAAAAAAATAGTAATACAGGATGTCCCAATTATGGTAGGCGTAAACTCATAGCGAAACACCCTGTATACCTAAGTAAGACATAACATTTCCTTATAGCGAGACATGATCTACAATACATTCAAGCCTGCGAGATGAAAATTTAACTGTTTTGGATTTGGATGTAGAGAGGAGTGATCTATCTGAAGGAAACACAGAGCCATTCGATTCTCAGCAGAGTTCTAGTTCCTACTCTTCAAACTCAATCCAGCCTAAGATTAATGAAGTGTTTTCCTCTATATATGTAACAAAGCAAAAAGAAGAAAGAATTACTCAACTTATAACAAAAATTATTTGTGTGGACACTTTACCAATATCATTTGTAGAAAACGCTGGGTTTAAAAATCTACTGTCCTACATTATCCCAACATATAAAGTACCAGTAGCAAAAACCATTCAACTTCTGGTCAATGCTCTTTATGACATACAAAAACAAAAACTTATTATAAAATTAGCAGACGCTTGCTATATTGCTGTAACTATGACAACTGGAGTTCCAGAGCCAACGAATCTTACATCTCTCTAACTGCTCATTATATTGACAATAATTGGGAACATATGTCTTCCAATCTAACAACAGAGGTTATGGAAGAGTGGCACACAGGAATAGAAAGTCTTTTAGATGATTGGGGTATAAAACATAAATGTATTGCAATTGTGCATGATAACGCGGCAAACATCATTTCCGCAACAAAAGAATTTTTGTTTGACTCAGTATGCTGTTATGCCCATTCACTGCTGTTAGCTTTAAATAAGGTTTTGGAGGATTCTATCATTAAGCCTACAATAATAAAATGTAGCAATATCGTTGCTCATTTTAAGCATTCAAATTTCAAATGTAGCGTCAAGTGCATTAACTAATATGGAATCTCAATTACATTTGCCTGTACATAAGCTCATTCAATGCGTTAAAACACGTTGGAATTCGACGTATTTTATGATAAAGCAAATTTTGGAACAACGAGCTGCATTAGTGAATGTAATTTCTGACCGGGCTGTAACACCAAAAAATCAAGCCATCTTGTTGATTTTAAATGAAGATGACTGGGACATATTGGAAAATTTAGCTTCTGTATTGGAACCTTTTGAGTTGGTTACCACATTACTTTCAGCTGAATCCCAACCGACCCTTTCAATTCTTATGCCAGTTTTAAAATCACTTCTACAAAACTTTATTTCAAAGATAGAGGTAGATGATTCTGCGTTTTTAAGAAATATTAAAAAATTCTAAAAAGGGAATTTGAAAACAGATTTAAGGAAATTTGCGTAAATGTTTCCGTTGCTAAGGGAGGGAATATTCAAATTTATGATTTATGTACTTTTATTGATCCTCGTTTTAAAACACAAGAAAGATATGTAGGTACACTATTCAGCGTTAAATTGCACCTTAAAAATTTATTGGAATCAGGTAGTGAACCATTTAATAACCAAGATTACCAACCTACTCCAAAAAAGACCGCCTTGGATATTTTGTTTCCTAATGAACCATCAATCAGCTTTGATGAGGTAGATTCATATTTTGCTGAACCTATTTTACCTAAAAATATGTGTGCATTTCAGTGGTGAAAAAATAATGAAAAAAAATATCCAAGGCTAGCCAAATACGCAAAAAAAAATACCTTTGTATTCCGGCTACTTCAGTACCTTCGGAAAGGTGTTTTTCAAGTGCTGGAAACATAGTCACTGCAAAAAGATCGTGCTTAAAGGGTGACAATGTCAAAAAATTATGTTTTCTTAGCGCTAATTTGTAGAAATGTATTTCTTTCATTTTATTATTTTGAATTTTGAGTTCTCTTCTTTGAAGTTTAACAGAAGTTTTTTTTTTGTTTTTTTTTGTTATGTTAGTAGTAAGTAAGAGTCATGTTTTTTCAAGTTTAACAAAAGTTTTTTGTTTTTTTTTTTTGTAAGTAACTATTGTATATAAGTATATAAGTACCTTACTTGTTTCGGTTTCTATGTTATGAATAAAAAAAGTTCTTTAATGTAGTTTTTGTTTTTTTGTACCTCGTAAATTTTAGTAAAAAGTTAACTATTCTTAAGAAGATTCTAAGAAGTTTGGTGTATTTTCAAATAGTCTAAATATAAATGGTTTTAAACTCTTAGAATCAAACTCTATTTATTCGAATATTTAAATATCGAGTTTTTGCAAAAAAATTTATTCATTTCAACAAATATTCGAATATTTGAATACTCGAATATTCGATCATTTGAATACTCAAGTATTCAAATAATTGAGAATTTAAATACTCGAATATTTGTATGAATATTCGAATAGTGAATAATTCAAATATTCAAAAAAAAAAACGAAGTGAGTATTCGAACACATAATTTTCCAAAATTCCATGCCCTAGTAATTACCGATAGAACGCTTGGAATCGGTTATGGAATTGTGAATTGCTTACGCAACGGGCAACACCTACCAGCAGGCTGTAGGTGTTGCCCGTGTTGTTACAGAGAGAGACAGATAAGATGTTACAGAGAGAGACAGATAAAGAAAATAGTTAGATGGTAAGAGACGAGTGAATAGGTGACGTAAGAAAGCGGAGACGGTTGAAATGTGCTATGTAGTTGTACCGTAAGGCAATAAAGATGTACAAAAAAATATATTAATGTTTGTGAGATTAATAATACAGTTAATCGAAACGACGTGAATTTTATAAAAGAGAAACTTTATTTATTTCATAGCTTATCAGTTGATAGCTGTAGCAATTAGCAATAGAATCTTATATTGTAGGTTGCCTAGGCAACAACAATAAAAAATAGTGAGATAGAAAGAGAAAGATGAATAGAGCACAGAGTAGGAAAGTGCAAGGGGTTGAAATGTATTATGTAGTTGTACAGTAAGGCATTGAGAATGTACAAAGAAATCGTTTTAATTATTAATGTCACAAACACCAAGAATGAAAAGGATTTAATCGAAACGACATGTGACATTTTAGAATATGCATTAAATTTTTTTTTGTTTAAAAAAAATATTTGTTAAAATTAAATTATTTTTTGTTAACATTCCATGCATGTTCTGAAATATCACGTGTCGTTTCGATTAAATTGTTTTAATTATTCATTAATAAACGTCCTTAGTGTGAAATGGAAAGAAAGTGTCGCAGGCTTAGGACTTCAAATAAAACGGATTTCTGTTCAAAAGAATTCCGACCTTTATTTAGACGATCTTCAGGGCTGGAAATGACACGTTACACTTTACAATTAAATAAACAAATAAATGAATAAATTAAAACATTAAATAAAAAACACTGTAAAACAGACAGTCTTATTTTCTTATGTTTACATCAAATTTTAATGACTATTTTTACAAATATGTCATTTCCAGCCCTGAAGATGGTCTAAATAAAGGCCGAAACGTCAGTAATTCTTCTGAAATAAAATCAGTTTTATTTGAAGTCGTAAACCTGCGACACTTTCTTGTCGTTCTAATTCAAATTCAAATTTTTTCAAATTCAAATAGTTTATTGTCCAACAGGAAAACTCCCAATTACAAGACAATCGAAATAATTAAAATTAAAACAGTACAAGTTATAAGCACCTTAAATAAGTAGTACAAAAAAAATAATATAAAAAAATAATATAAGATCCAATATAGAGTGATAACAAAATTTAAAATTTAAAACAATAGCATAATTGTAAGAATATAAGACACACTAACCAAATGATAACAATCACAGAAAAATAATCAGGTATCATTCAAATTAAGAGAGGAACACATCCTTTTTTTAAAAACATATTCAGTGCTGCTAAAGATGTCGACATCTATAGCATTTATCTGATTATACCATGTACAAGCACGGTACGGTGGAGCTTTGCTGGACAGATTTGTTAAGTTAAGAGAGGGATAAAATATATGGTGCCTCCTTGTATTGGCAGGAGGAACAAATAGAGGTAGCCTCTCTAAGAGCTCAGAACAATCAATTTTATTGTTGCAAAGTTTATATAAAAATATCCGACTAGAGAGAATAGTACTTTGCTTTAGTGACAAATAGTTGAATCTATTCAGCAGGTACTCCTGTTCCACACCTCTTACTGGATATACTCCATCCAACTTAACAGAAAGTAACTTTAAGAATCTGCGCTGTACATACTCCAGTCTGTTAACATGAACATCATAGATGGGGAACCACAACATAGAGCCATACATTAATTTAGACTTTACTGATGAATTGTACAATACAGTCAAGCTGGATATATCTTTAAATTGAGAAGTGGACCTTACTATAAACCCGAGGGATTTTAAGGCTGAACCAGTGACCTGTGCTACATGCTGGTTGAATGTCAGCCTCTTATCTACTTCAATGCCCAAATCCTTCACTGAAGAACAGTCTAGCAACTGAGAATCACTCAATATATATGGGTATAAAATCTCTTCATGAAGAATGGAAATTGTCATTTTTTTACATTTGTCACAGTTTAGGGGTAGTTTATTTCTTTCACACCATTCAAAGACCCTATTCATGTCCTCTTGCAGCTTCAGGCAGTCCAGCATAGTACGAATGATACGAAACAACTTCAGATCATCAGCGAATAAAAGACAGAAACTCTCCATACAATCAACTAAATCATTAATAAATAGATCGAACAGCATTGGGGCGAGGTTACTGCCTTGGGGCGCACCACTCGAAGCCACGTAATACTCAGACCCAAAACCACTAAATTCAACATACTGAAGCCTGCCAGTCAGATATGAGACGAAGAACTCCACCAGACAAGGATGAAATCCAGCCAAAGCCAGCTTCCGTGCCAGCAAACCGTGATCCAGCCGATCAAAAGCCTTTGAGAAATCTGTGTACAGCACATCCAACTGGCTTTTCTGATTTATAGCTAGATATGCTGTTTCCAAGAAACAAGCCATATTAGTGACAGTAGATCTTTTCTGAAAGAAACCTGTATTGTATTGGTCTTGAGTGATAAGTTGAAGATTTGTAAGAGTGGTACAGCCAGGGCCGATGCACAGTCACGCAAAAGAAATGAAGGTATTTGGTCAGGACCCGCAGTTTCTTTGTTTTTTAACTTCTGTAAAGCTTTTCTTACATCTGCCTCAACAAAAGATTAGACCAAAATGTTGTCTGAACCATATGTATCAGATTCTTTGGGCTGAGCAATAGAGGACTCAACATAAACACTTCTGAAAATATCAGAAAAAGCATTTACAATACTTTTAGGACCCACAACAGTGCGTATCTTTATAGCTCATAGAACCTGGAATGCGAGAGTTGTTTCGTTTAAGGTGAATGAACCTCCAGAATTGCTTTGGATCACTCCGAATAGCTGACTCAGTCCTGGATATATACTCATGATAAGCAAGATCCATTTTTATTTTTACTACCCTCCTAGCAGCTCTAAAATCCTCATAAGCAGCAGAGCACCGTGTATGAAGCCATCTCCTATGTAGCCTAGACTTTAATTTTAATAATTTCCTAATTTCATGAGTGTACCACACAGGATATGAGTATTTACTATTAGAGGGTCGAAAACGAGGAACAGCTAGACAAAAAATTTCATGGATTTTGTCATAAAAGGTTTTAACTGCCTCATTAACATCTGACTGGGTGTGTATAAAAGTCCAATCCACATCAGAGATAAGCTGGTAAAGATAGGGAAAATTAGCCCTCCGAAAATTATACTTAGGACTCTCATTGATGGAGGGGAAATCTGTAACACTCTCGAATTTGACAAGATTCAACGAGATATTAATAGCAGGGTGATATGCATCCTCAGTGACAAGGGGTTGGTCGTCCCTATCCACAGAACACTGGAAGTTGGAGAGAACTAGATCAAGCAAATTATTGTTGCAGTTAAGGGCATTGTTAAATTGAGAGAGATTCAAAAACGCCATAAAATCCCTTAGGCCAGCAAGTTTAGTGTTACAATCATAAACATTATCCTGTATAAACCTCATATTAAAATCCCCCAACAACAAAATATTTTGGTTCTGAATTGCCCTAAAAGAGGAAAGATAATCAAAGAGAGACAAGTAATTTTCTAAAGGCGAGTTTGGTGGTATATATATAACAATATCCATAGATGGTAGTATGACCTCCAAGTCCTTCAAATCAACCCTGAAAGATGCCAAGTCATGTCTAACATCCAAGAACTCCACCTCCTCTTTTGACTCCAAGAGCCTCGAGATTTCGGTCCTTACGATACACTAAACAGTTATTTTCAAAAAGTTCCCGATCCCGTACACCAGCCTCCGTACGCCTCTGAAGTTCTGCCTTCAAATTTCGATACTCCTGTTGTTGCCTCGGTGTTTTATTCATACTTAGAGATAGGTGTTTCAAATTAGTACTTTTTTTGAGTCTGACGGCGTTAGCAATCACCATTTGAGGGAGCTCTGGAGAGTGACATATCACTCTAATTGGTCTGATTTTATTGTCAACCTGCCTCCCCATTCGGTAAACCCTAAAATCATCTTCAGAAATGTTAGAGTCCACACACTCCCTGATCACTGATGTAACTGCCTGCTTAATATCTTTTGTTGATTCGGGGCAATTAAATAACATGAAATTCCTTTTTCTGCCTGTGGGATTGGAATTCGTCTCAATACCGCAGTTCACAACAGTCTTCTCCAGTTCATGCTCCAAAGAAGTAACCCTTTTAGTAAGCAGTTCATTATTTGCCTTTAAGAGATCATTCTTCTCCTCCACCTCCTTTAAAAGCATTTTTAAATATGTAATTTCAACCTCGAGAGTTCGAGAGCAGACTGTTGGTTATTAATGAGTTGTCTTTAGTTGTGTTACCACTTTGACTACAAGTGGGATCACCTTTTTTCCCATTTACCTGCTCAACAATGGATTCTTTGCATTTGGGACACCAAAGAAGGGTAGCACGATTTTGAAGCAGAATTGATCTTATTTCAGTTGTTGTTTTCACACCGCAGCAATTCCTACATATTGGTTTACAGCACATATCATATTTACACCCAAATAATTGCTGTTTGTCTTCCCGAGCCACACAACAGACACCACAAACAGAGCATTTCATTTGTTCACTAGACATCTTTCAGGTTAGAAATTAAAAACCATGCAAAATTTTTATGCTAGAAGTGACCACTAATGGTAACTCCAATTACACCACTGAACTGGATATAAACCAGTAAAATAAGCACAGATTTAGTATTTGATATGATTAATAGACAGCAAAAAATCAATTAGTAAAAAAATCACATATGCTCAAAACAACAACAACATAACCTCCTCGATATTAAAAATGATCTAGCTAGCTAGCTAATTGTTAATGTCACTAGCATTAATAAGTAAAATGGTGCGTTTGTACATATTCATTGCCTTTTTGTACAACTACATACTACATTTCAACCCTCTCTGCTTTCTTACGTCACCCATATATTCTTCTCTTTCCATCTCACTATTTTCTTCATCTATCTTTGTCTGGAACATTCACAGCCTGATGGTAAGTGTTGCCCGTTGCCTAGGCAACCTACGATACACAATGCCATTGCTAATGACACACATTAGCTGATAAGCTGTCAAAATTCAAAAATTTCTTATTTACCTTCGAATATTTCTTCAGTTCTCCTCGTCAATGGTATTATCACCGTGTGTTCTCTTATGGTCATGCTCGGCTCGTATACATGATGGCCAAAATGTTCCACAGTGCCAGCCACTTCCATTATCCCAATCTGGGTTGTCCGCACGTGGTACGGAAAATTTTTATTGGCCACACTTGGCATGGTAAGCACCTTAAAGAACACCTCTTAAACCCGTTTTTTTGACGTTCCAAGGCTTACCAGAAACATGAGGTGCCCACCAAATGCTATAAACAGCAGCACAGCATACACCACAGACTCCCTTACCCACTTATCAATGTAAGTGTTGGCTGATATAATAAAGGCTGGGCCAGCCACAAACCAAAGCGTTCCAAACAAGTTAAAAGGGTAATAAAAGTTGGACTAAAAACCATAACTTACATAGATCTAAATATAAGGCTCCTAATAAGTTACCTTTTCCGGATACTTTTTTAATGTGAAAACTGTTGAGTAAATGAACATAAACCAGGCACAAAGTCTTAAGATTATTAATCCGTAACCCGCGGGTGATTCGTAGAGATAAAGGACTTCTCCTGGGTCAAACACCTGTAGCAGAACCTTTAAATATATTAATAAATTAAACACATTTAATACTTGCCAAAGCTTCATAAACAAATATCGTTAAATATGTGGTAACATAAAGGCACATGAAAATTGTCAGTTTAACAGATCCCTTTAGAGGCAGCCTCCCTCTGGTTATGGTAAACCCTTTTGCCAAAAGTAGCAGCAGTAGCAGAAAACAAGTTTCGGACGCTCCCATTAGCATATTAGCTAAAAAAATGAAATTGATACATGTCAAAATGTACTTTATGTGTTTAGGGGCCAAATTACGGACCAGCTGGTAAAGTTCCTGTCTGTTATCAGGCAGATAAATTCTATCCTCTCGGTAAACCTACCAATAGCTGTAGGAGGAATTATGAATCAAATTTTAACCCGTTACAGAAGGTTAAAATTTAAGGTTTAAGTAACAGAAGGTTTACAGTTTGGCAACAACATAATTGCTGTGGCCGGTATAATAATCTTAAGAAAAAAAAAAGATTAGGGTTATGAATATCCGGTCATCAAAATCTATACACAAAATTTTTTTATGTGTATAGATGTTGGTAACCAAAACAGATAAAAAACATCTCATTGAGCCTCTCCTCGCCAGAAAATCTAGGCAAGTACATACTGTGAATGGACATTCTGTATTATATTAGCTACTTGTCTCAGCAGTACCAGTAAAATTCTATTTTTTTTTGCAGAAAAATGGACGAAAAAGAAGAAGCTAGGCTGTTGAAGTTTTATGATGAAGTCGAGACTGCTGAATCAGCATCGTCTAGTTTGGATGAGGCTAGTCAAAGTGATGAGGATCCTTATCATAATTCTGAAAGTGGGGATGAAGACTATGTTCCATCAAATAATAGCTCTGATGAAACTCAAGAAAGTACCGCTCTTAGAACATTGAAAGGCCTTTTAATGTTCTAAGGTACCGCTTTTGAGAACGAGGATATCAGTTCAGCATCGAATGACGCAGAACCTTCGTTACCATCGCCAAGCTCTAATCAGTCAGACAGCGATAAGGAATGGCACAGCGACGTTAAAGACATTCCGGATTTCAACTTTGAAACGCAAATGCTGGGATCAAATTAAGATTTGATCATGTACCATCACCGCTGGAAGTTTTCAAAACTTTGTGGGATGATGAAGTGATGGATCTTTTGACATCATGCACTAATGAGTATGGGAAAAAAATGGAAACGACCAACAGACCCCATGCAAGGTATGCGCGAATGGCATCATTTCCGAACACCAATTTTGAAGAAATGTGTAAGTTTTTTGGATTGTCACTTCTTCAAGCCCAAGTACGTTTTCCAACTCTGCGAAAAATATTCTCCTTGGATCCCCTTTACTATCATCCCATATTTTCCAACGTAATGACTGGAAGGAGGTATGAGCAATTACTACGGGCGTTCAACTGCACCAAGGAAAAAGGAAATGTCGATCGTCTGAATAAAGTTACTTCTCTGCTACAAATTTTGATACGCAATTATCAAAAAGCCTTTTTCCCGGAAGAGGCATTAGCACTGGATGAGTCGCTTTTATTGCACCGAGGCAGATTGAGCTTTAGGCAATATATAAAAAATAAACGTGCCAAATATGGAATTAAATTCTTTGAATTATGCTCTCCAAATGGGTACAATCAAAACATTGAAATATATAAAGGAACGAAACAGGACGATGGAGAAGTTTCCAAGCTACAGGCATTGGTATTCAGATTAATGCAGCCATTTTTAGATAAAGGTCATCACTTGATAATGGACAATTATTATAATAGCGTGGGGTTGTCCAAAATTCTCCTTCGTAGAAAAACTCACACGACAGGTACTTTGAGATCAAATCGAAAACAAAACCCAAAAGTAGTTACGACAAAAAAACTCAAAAGAGGCGACCATATTTGGAAAAGAAATGGTAAAGTGTATGTCAGCAAATGGAAGGACAAGCGCGATGTTTTGTGCATTACTACCAAATTTCACCCAACGATGATAGAGGTTTCGAATTCTTATGGGAAAAAACTACAAAAGCCAAAAGAAATTCACGAATATAACATGAATATGTCAGGGGTAGACAGATGTGATCAGTTTAATTCCTATTGCTGCCCCAGAAAATCAATCAGATGGTACAAAAAGGTGATATTTCATCTGTTAAATGTTACAGTTATAAATAGTTTCTTGCTGTATTGAGATATCACAAAATCAAAAACAAATTTACTTCAATTTCGGGAGAGTATCATTAGGGGATTACTTGGGATTCCAAACAATCGGAAGAAAACTGGTGAACCAAGGTGCAGCAAATGCTGCAAAAGTTTCAGTCCCTGCGGCACACGTTACAGCTGAGGAGACAATTGTAGCTGAAGTTTTACATGTCTTAGAAAAAATACCAGTCCCGCCCAACTCTAAACGCAAAAGTCATTTCCTGCGATGCCGGGAGTGTTCTAAGCATGACAAACGCGGGCAGACATCATGGAGATGTAAGGTTTGCGAAACGCATCCCCCATTGTGTGTTGGGAAATGCTTTGAAAATTTTCATTCCAATAAATGAATTTCGGTTTTTGTAATACCTATGTTATAAGCATATGAATTAAAATTTTTGCAGTTTCTTACTTTTGTGAATAAAAACTTTTATTTTTATACATGATATATTATTTCGTAGTACCTATGCAACCTTTCAATAAATATATTGTCTGCATAAGCAGTTTTGTCCCTATATAACGCAAGTTGTTATCCAAAGGGATAGGTCTGCAATAGCAGTCTGGCTGTTTCTTTACGAAAAAACACCACAAACAAAAAAATTCTAACTGACATATAATTTATGACCTTAAGACATGCCGATTCTAAAAAAAAAAATTAATACGTATTTGCATTTTTGCTAATTGTTTGTACGTATCCCACCAGATATTTGCCAGTGAATCACAGTACACAGCTTTTTAGAAACCGTATATTGTGCAGTGAATTTGGTAGAATTTTAATCAATTTTTTTACATTATTTTTATAGAGGATGTTCTCAATAATCTAATAAAAAAAGAGGTCGGTAAACTTTACTGAAAAAGAAGTTATTTTGCTCTGTAATTTAGTAAGTCAATATGCAGGTACAATTGAATCAAAAAAGACTGATGCAACATCTTGGAAAGAAAAAGATCAGGCCTGGCAAAAATTGACATCAGAGTTTAATTTAAAAAACCCTATGTCAAGGGTGGTTCGAACCCTGAATAATCTTCGAACAAAGTGTGAGGGTATAGAAAAAGATCTAAGAAAAAAAGTAGCCAGGAATAAACAGGAAATATTTAAAACTGGTGGCGGTAGTGCAACCATAACACCTTTTACCACCTATGAGGAAATAATTTATAATTTAATAACACTGAGTGTTGAGGGACTGCCTTCAAGATATGATGATAATAGTAAGTGACAAAATATGGTGGCTCAAATTTGATGTTCACCTATATGGGATTTCTTAGATGTATGTTTTCTTTTCATTTTTCAGTCACATAACACTGGCATAGCCATCAAAGAAGGGCAGGTGAGGGAAGGGTGTAACCTTAAGTCGGACATTATCCTATTAAATGAAGAGAGATTTAACCAGATGAAAAATAACAAAATACTCATATAGATTAAGAACAAAATTTAGATACACAAACTTCTCGCAAAACTATGCAAGTTCCAACTCTTTGAAACATTTGAGGTTATAAATTTCCTGGTAAACCTTTTATACGCTGCTTTTTCCTGTTGTTCACTTATTCTACTGGTAATCAAGAATTATCCCGCTGGTAAGACAAACAAGAAGTTCATAATTAAATTTTTAATGTTACTAGCAGGATAACTTTTTCAGACACTTTACCAGTCAGTCCATAATTTGGCCCTAAAACACATTCAGACAGCACTCTACAAATAAATGTACAAAATAAGAAAACTTACAAACATTATTAATAAAATTTTTGTCCGCAAATTCAACGCCACACATTAAAATGCAAAAAAGAATTAAAATGAATACATACACATAATAAAACAATAAATAAATACACACATATAATAACATATAATTAAAATGAAAATGAATCTTCATAATATTCCAATAAAGAATAATATGCCTTCCCCACTAAGAGTGTACGCAGTCGCTGTCTAAATATATTAATGGACGTTGCCTCTTTAATGTTACGTGGTAGGTGATTAAATAACGTTATGCCTTCCTAGATGATAGATTTCTGCGTCAAGGCAGATGTAGGGATAGGCAGATGGAAGTTGTTTACTTGACGTGTCACGTACCTGGGATTTTCTGCTATGAATCATGACATGTTTATATGAGATGCTAGCCACTTCCAGGATATAGATATTCGTGACGGTAAGAACATACTCTCTTTGATGAAAAGACTGGGTTTTGCCCTGGAAATGTACCGGAGAGCCCGTTTTTGCAGAATTAGGATTGACTGGATAAGATAATAGCTAGCATTTCTCCAGAAAAAATACCATACCTAATACGTGATTCAATCAAAGCAATATAAACAGATCTACCAACCGATGAACTTCCTCAGTTGTCAACCTTACTGCAAAATAGGCTGAAGATATCGAGATATATAGCGAGATATATAGCGAGACCAACAATATGCTCCCCAAAAGCAAGATCTATGGTCAATCCAAGGAATCTGCTGATGCTGTGTTGCTTGATGGTAATGCCTCCAAGAGATATTCTCTTCAGGGAGCCTTTAAAGCTATATAGCATAACCTTAGTTTTGTCTGCATTTAACGAGAGGAGATTCGAATAAAACCAGATGTTTAATTGCTGTAAATCTGTTTGAAGAGACTTGCTGTCTAAGCTGTGCTATAAAATCGTGGTGTCGTCAACAAATACAGTAAGTGTCACGTGAATGTCAAGGTTTGCTAAATCATTAACATGGTGGTACTTCCCAATTTACTGAGTCATATCCCAAACAAACAGAACCAATAAACACTCGCTGACGCTGATCTTTTAAGTAGGAGGCAAACCAAGCTTGCGCTATGCCTCTGAAGCCATAGAGTTGGAGCTTCCGCAACAGAACCTCATGATTAACAGAATCAAATGCTTTTGACAAATCGCAAGACTGCTGCGGAAACTCCATCACCGTTGATTTGGCTATACAGATCGAAAAGAAAGTTATAGATAGCATCACCGGTGCCTACTTTTCTTGGTATCCAAACTGATGCCTGCTAAGAATGTTATTCATGCAGGTTGGAAATAAAGAAGAAAAAAATAACTCTTGATGTCCAAGATGCATCTATTGAGTTGACTAGCGTTGACAGTGCTGCATCAGGTAAGTTGAGAAAGATTTTTGCTGATAGCACATCTTTCCCAGAAGAATTTTTGTTTTTAATTGAGCATAGAGTTTCTCTTACTTCCGTAATATAAGTTGACATGAAGAAGAAAAAGAAGAGTTATTATGGGAAGCATCTATCAAATAACTATGTGGGTCTCGTGATGTGTTTGGACCCCTATGAAGATTTTGAGCTAAGCTACAAAAGAAGCTATTAAGTTTGTCCGGCGATACCTCTGGTCTTACAACTGGTTGATAGTTTCCCTTAAGGCGGATGTCGTTAACAATCTTCCAGCACTCGCTTTGTTTATTGGACGAATTATTCATGCGATCTGAAGAATGGCCTCGTTTGCAGAGTCTAATGAGCGGTAGGAATTAAAGTAATAATGACATTCTGGAGAATGAACGCAGATTTTTAGACGACTTTTTCAACCTCTTAGTAAACCATGAGTGTTTTGATGCCGCTTTTGGCTTTACCTTTTACCATTAAATAGGTGCACAACTTTGTCATAGACGTTTGATAGTAAGTCGGTCAGTTTACAAAAATTATTCCAGTCCGTTACAGTGCATATACCATTAAACCGCTATACCATTAAACCGCTTAAAATTTACTGAAAATTCGTCCTAGACGTGGTTCTTTTTTAACCTGTATTTTAGGTTCTAAAAGCGTGCAAAATATGGCCTTATGATCTGACAAACCAGCGCTTTCCATGTGGCATTTAATATTACTATTCCGAAGGTTAGAACTTACTATCGTATGAGACGAAAATTGAGTAATTCGTGTCGGCGAGTTTACATGCATTGCCAAGTTAAATGAACTAAAAAGGTTTTTTACGCGCAATGTGGCAGCAGAGTTGTCGTCAGTATAGTTAATGTTTAAGTCTCCTGTCAGTATAATTTGTTTTGAGCAAGAAATCTCAGCTAATAAACTCTCCAAACCTAAGAAACAAATATTCAGATCGGATATCGGTGATCGATAAATACAAATTTCATACCTAAAGATTTTTACGAGAAAATAATACAACATTCAAAAGTAGTTTCACTAAGAAGATAGTCAAACTTGTCTACTTTCTGAAAACAACTCTTCTCCAAGAACAAAACATTAATATCGAGCAACCTTCATGAGACATTCGAGTCCTACAGTATTTGGACAGTGTTAAATAATTTGGAAGATATATAAGTTTATCCTCTTTCAACCAATGCTGCGTCAAGAGTACTATATTTGTATTTTTTAATCCGTTTAAATATAATGAGGGTTCGGACGTTTTATTTCACACTGACTGGTAATTTATTAATAACAGAGAAAGATTTTCTGTTACTTGTGAGTTATTACACAAAACTGCATCGTGCATTATTATACAGTCTAGGGATGCTTACCAAATCGTTTTAATGGGGCTGAAGTCCTTCCACTGACCGCCATCTTCAAATAAACTATACTCATTAAAATAATTCCCAGCAATTGTACAACACAAGACACCACATAGATTTTATATGTAGTATGCAGTAATTGGCGTTGTTTCAATTCCAGTGAGCAGACAGTAATGCCGAGCATCAAAAAGGAGTATGCTATCGAAAAGGTCATCAGAATAGGCAAAACGTCTGCAAATTAACAGTTTTTTTTGGTGAATAAAGATTATTAAAGACGATCTTACAAAACTCGTCTGCCGAAAAATGTTCATGCCAATAGTCCCCGGGGGCCCCATTGGTCATTAGAAGTTGATAGTTCAAGTCGATACCCTGCAGATGATGAAGAACTGAAGATAAGTCTTGGGAAAATTTAATTTTTTACCTTTCCATGACAATTACTGACTGCTATAAACCACCATCTTTCCCTAGAGCTTCTAAATCTTCTCGAATTGTGACAGTTAACGTATCGGCCCCTCCTGCTTAAGTGGTTTGGTTGCTTTGGATCGTTTATTAGTGGTACCGATCGCTTTTTTATTGGAGATTTTTGGTAGTTGATGGCCTCTTCAGGTATCTACAAAAGACACTGTGGAAAATAACGCGTGATGAACCCATAAATCGCATAACTTTATTATTTAAAGCGAATACCAAGAGAACTGTGTGTTTATCGTCGGCGTCTGGAGTTCTTAGAAATCTTCTGCTCAAGGCCGGACTGGTTCGTCAAAACAAAACGTATTAAAAAGAGTTAGTTGAGTTGTCGATTAAAAGAAATAAACGTCGCGACGTTTTACGGCTCGGGCAAATAGACATTTTCCCGTGTATAGATAGACTATTTAAAAGTTTAATTCCGTAATCTTATCAGTAGTTTTCAATTATAATTCAGAATTAGTCTGTAATAAAGTTTTTTATACGTATCCGGGAGTATTATTTGTGTTTAAACGTAAAGCGAATGTAGAATATTTACATTTTGGTGCCGAAACCCGGGAAAGCTTTTAGTGGACTTTTTCTCTTTTTTTTAACGGATTGAAAACTATACTAACGTAACGGACTAACGTAATAAAAAAATGGAGGTTGCGATGAAAACGGCGTGTCGCGCTCAGCTCACGAGGGTTGTTAACGAAGCTAACGTAATTATTGATTCGGAACTATTTAATGTGAAAGACGCTCTTGTTCAAGTGGTCAAAATAAAATCGGCTCGAGAAAATTTAAAATCTGCTAACGAAAAGGCGAGTTCATTTATTAGTGAGGATCAAATGGACAATGAGTGTGTAAAAATTTTGGAATATGACGAAAAGGCTGTGGTAGCAATTGCAAGATTGGAACAATGTATAGCGGAAGTAAATAGTCAAGGAAATATGGCTTTGGGTGCTTCTGCTGAGAATATGGATAATGTGGGTCAACAAACGGGAGAATTACATCAACCTAAAATGTCGGTAAGACTTCCTAAATTAGAACTAATTAAATTTAGTGGAAATTATCACGAGTGGCCTGCTTTTTGGGAACAATTCGAGTCAGCTATTCACAGCAATTTACAATTGGATGATGCTTCAAAATTTAGTTATTTAAAGTCAGTTCTATATGGAAATGCCTCCATAACGATACAGGGTCTAACGACTAGTAAAAATAGTTATAACGATGCCATTCAATTATTAAAAGATGAATATGGCAATAAGGAATGTATTATTGACAGCTATATTCAAAAATTGCTAGATATAAACCCTGTAAAAAATAGAACGGATATCTCAGCTCTAAGAAAACTCTATAACGTAACGTCAAAAATAATGAAATCCTTGCAACGTCTTGGAATTGAACCCGTTAGTTATGGCATGATGGTAAAATCTATAATTTTAAAAGCTCTACCCCTTTCTATGAGAATAGAATACAACAAAAAGCAAGCCACAACTGATATAGGGAATGATAACGAAGAAACTGCCTCTAGAAACTCAAATATGACTCATGAGAGTTCAGGAAGTAGTAGTGAGGCATCTTATGAGGATAAAGTGCTAAAACTGTTACAGTTTATAAAACTAGAGGTAGATTCTGTAGAGCAAGCCAATATACTATCGGGTGAAAAGTCTAGCGGAAAATCTCAAAGTGCTGACTCTTTTAAAAGAAATCGCTTCAAGCCTAAAGAGAATAATGAGTTTACGGCCGCAGGACTTTTTACATCGGTAAACGAACATTGTTTGTTTTGTAAATCAAAAGATCACATGACGACTAATTGTACGAATTCCGCGGTGACATTGGCAAAAAAGAAAGACATTTTAAAATCTAGTGGCAGGTGTTTTAGATGTACAAAGAGTAATCATTCTTCCAGGAACTGTAGAACGAATATTAGGTGTAATAAGTGTTCGCGTAAGCATGCTATAACCATGTGTGACCCGGACTTTATCAAAAATAATAGCGCAACTAATCGGTCTAGTAATAATAATGAACAATCTAACGAACAGGAAAGTGGAGCTACAGCTTTGTTTTCTAATAACGGACTAAGTAATGTATTGTTGCAGACCGCGTGTGCTCAGGTGTTGGACAGTGGACAATCTAAAACTTATATCAGACTTATTATTGATGGCGGAAGTCAGTTGACTTTTATTAAAGAGTGTGTCTCCAGACAATTGAATTTACCAATAGAAGGGACTCACAAACTGTCTATAATGTGTTTTGGTAAAAAAGAACTGGCGCCTGCGCGGTTGTGTAATCGAGTAAAGTTAACAATAAGAGGTGTAAACTCTAACGAAAACATAACGATTAACGCTATTGAAGTACCAGAAATCTGTTTTGATACACTTGCTGTTCCATCGTGTAACAATTCAATTATAAATGAATTTAGTAAGGAGCATAGTTTGGCTGATATTTGTCCAGATAACGCAGAGCAAGTTTTGCCTGGAATATCAGTATTAGTAGGAGCTGATTACTACTGGAAAATAGTCACTGGAGAAATTAAAAAGCTGTCAGAATATCAAACTGCGGTGAATACCTATTTAGGATGGACTATCCATGGCAGAAGCTGTGAATATGGATTTTCATTGAATGTGAATGTGGCTAATATTTTCCAAGTGCAAACTGTGAATGATGATTTTGATCTAAAGAAATTTTGGGACCTGGAAGCTATTGGCATTAATGATACTAATGTAATGGACCATTCTACGAAAAGGTACATAGAAGAAAGTATACACTTTAACGAGAATCGGTATACTGTGGCACTACCTTGGAAAAGTAAAGATATAGTAGTGGAGTCAAACTTTAACGGGGCACTTTCGAGGGCTAAAAGTTTAACGTCAAAGCTTATTCGCATGGGAGGACTAGTAGAGTATGATAAGGCTGTGCGAGAATATTTTGAGAATGATTGCGCAGAAAGTGCTAATAGTGTTATTTCGCCTAAAGCCTACTATATGCCACACAGGCCGGTGTACAGATACGATAAAGATACCACAAGAATAAGGGTTGTATTTGATGCATCTGCCCATGCTCCAGGAATGCCATCTTTGAATGATCTTCTATCACCAGGTGAAAACTTGGTACCCTTGCTATTAAAAGTGCTAATTAATTTTAGAATTGGCAACGTTGCATTAATAGCTGATATTGAGAAAGCCTTTCTGCAAATTGAAATTAATGAGGATGATAGAGATGCACTAAGGTTTTTATGGTACGAAAGCTCAATTGAGGATAATGGAAGCTTACCAGAAATAGTTAGTTTTCGCATGAAAAGGGTGACTTTTGGTGTAACGAGCAGTCCCTTTATCTTGGCAGCTACTTTGACCAAACATTTGGATGAGCAGAATGAAGGTTTTAAAAAGATATGTGATATCATGTCAAGGTCATTTTACGTCGATGATTTGGTGGCTGCTGTAGACACGTCAGACGAGGCAAGTGAACTTTATTTCAAAAGTCAAGAAATAATGAAGAAAGCTAGCATGAATCTAAGGAAATGGGCTACTAATAATGTGCATTTAAGAAGAACTCTTTTAATGGATAATGAAAAGGCCAGTAATCCTGTAAAGAAAGTTCTGGGAATACGGTGGTGTACTCTTACAGATCAGCTAAACATTGATGTCAATTCTATATTATCTACCGTCGAGGATCATACGGGGCAGCAAGGAATAACGAAGCGTAAAGTTCTACAGACAATTGCAAAAGTATACGATCCATTAGGATTATTAAGTCCATTTATAATAAGAGCAAAAATTTTAATACAGCAAATATGGATTGAAAAGTACGACTGGGACTCCATTTTATCAAACGAATTGACCGAAGTTTGGATTAAGTGGGAAAATGAGTTATTGGAACTTAAAGAATACTGGATTCCAAGATGTGTTGTTGACTACTCAAAAGACCATACGGAATTGCACATATTTTCAGATGCTAGCCCCAAAGCATATGGGGCGGTGGCCTATCTTAAAGTAACAACTTCTAAAAAAAATAAAAGTTGTAATATTCTGGTAGCAAAAAATAGAGTGGCTCCACTTAACTTGAAGGGAGATAAAACGTTAACGATTCCCAAATTGGAGCTAACAGGTGCATTGTGTGCTGCTAGGTTGCAAGATTTTATACTAAAAAGTTTGTGCAAAAATATCGACGAAATTTTCCTATGGACAGACTCCAAGATTTCTATGCATTGGATTAAAGGAAAAAGTTCAAAATGGAAACCATATGTTGCCCATCGGGTAGCAGAGATCCAAAAATTAACAAAAGGTGAATGGAGACATTGCCCAGGTGTTGAAAATCCTGCAGATTTGTTATCGAGAGGGATTAACGTGAAAGCATTTGTAGAATCGAAACTTTGGCTTCACGGACCTGAATGGTTATTGAAAGACAAAGAGTTTTGGCCAAATGATGGGATAACGGAGCCTGAGCAGCATGGTATTTTTTCGGCATTTGCAGTTCAAGTTGAAGTAAACGGAATTAGCGGAGAGCCCTTATTTCCATTTGACAAGTTCAGTAATTTTGATAAAATACTTAGAATAACGGCTTATGTAAGAAGATTTATAGCAAGGTCACGAAATCTTCACGAAACATTATTTGATTCAATAAAGGTTAAAGCTGAAGAACTGATCCAAAGTGAATTTTATTGGATTAAGGTTATACAGGCTCAGTATTTCAAAGCGGAAATTAGTGCTTTATCAAAAGGTCACATTATAGAGAGGCAATCGAGCATTCTCAGTCTTAATCCATTTTTGGATGATCAAGGGGTTTTAAGATTGGGAAGTAGATTACAGGAGGCAGCCTTACCTTATGACACGAAATATCCGATTATTTTGCCTAAAAAATCTATCCTAACGACGCATGTAATATTAAGGATTCATGGTGCAGTAAGGCATGGCGGGGTTAATATTACCTTAACTAATGTTAGGAAAAAATATTGGATTATCCAAGGAAGGCAACGGATTAAGGCTATAATAAAGACTTGTATCGTATGTAAAAGGTTAAGAGGAAAACCGGCAAGTGAACCCTTTGCACCGTTGCCTAGAAGTAGATTAGATGCTGTTGCGCCTTTTAAAGTGACAGGGGTAGATTTTGCGGGACCATTGTATGTCATAAACGAAAATGGGAGATTAAAAGTCTATATTATGTTGTTAACTTGTGCTGTTATTAGGGCGATACACTTGGAATTGGTTCCGGATCTGACAACAGAGAGTTGTATCAGAGCTCTTCGAAGATTTATTTCGAGAAGGGGAGTGCCCGACATTATATATTCCGATAATGCTAAGACATTTAAACGAGCTGCTTTGGAGTTAAACGAGCTTACAAAAATTTTGTGGCAAAACGAAGTTCAAGGATTAGCTGCCCAGCAAAGAATTAAATGGCGATTTATTGTGGAACGAGCGTCATGGTGGGGTGGCTTCTGGGAGAGGCTTGTGAAGTCAGTTAAAGATGCATTAAAACTGTCGCTTGGAAAACGTACTATTGGGTTTGATGAGTTGCAAACAGTTTTGACTGAAGTTGAAGCTACTATTAATTCAAGACCACTAACATACATTGGTAATGAGCCAGATGATTTGTTAATTCTAACGCCAGGCCATTTTTTGCTGGGAGAAAATTATTGTGGATTTCAAATCGATTTGACAAATCCGATAATTAAACGGGACAATATTTTGCAGGCTTGGAAAGCGAGGAATGACATCCTTACAAAGTTCTGGAAAATATGGTCATGTAACTATTTACAACAATTAAGGAGTGTTCACAATAACGTAACTGTAAAGCAACAGAAATTGCAAGTAGGCGATTTGGTTCTGTTGTATGAACAGAATCTTCCTAGGCTAATGTGGAAGATGGTTCGAATTACGAAAACTTTCATAGGACGAGACGAGAAAGTTAGGGCATGTGAAATTGTGACTTCTAACGGTTTAGTGATGAGACGGCCAATTCAATTACTCTATCCACTTGAGATTTCTGCCGCCCGGGAGGATGTGGAAAATAACGCGTGATGAACCCATAAATCGCATAACTTTATTATTTAAAGCGAATACCAAGAGAACTGTGTGTTTATCGTCGGCGTCTGGAGTTCTTAGAAATCTTCTGCTCAAGGCCGGACTGGTTCGTCAAAACAAAACGTATTAAAAAGAGTTAGTTGAGTTGTCGATTAAAAGAAATAAACGTCGCGACGTTTTACGGCTCGGGCAAATAGACATTTTCCCGTGTATAGATAGACTATTTAAAAGTTTAATTCCGTAATCTTATCAGTAGTTTTCAATTATAATTCAGAATTAGTCTGTAATAAAGTTTTTTATACGTATCCGGGAGTATTATTTGTGTTTAAACGTAAAGCGAATGTAGAATATTTACAGACACTAAAGTGATACACACAGAAAATATTTATAAGATTTTATTATTACCAAGGTAGTCTCAGTGGTTTCAGATTCAGCAGGAAACTGGGATGTAGTTGAAACCAAGTCATCAACAGTGGTACCACTGGTAATTTCAAGTTCAGTAGTACTTTCAAAAGTCTCAATTATTGTGGTCCCTTCAGTTGTAGATGCATCAAAGAAGTCCACTGTAGTTGATGTAGAGGTGGTAGATAATGTCGTTCTTATTGTAACTACTTCTGAAATATAATAAAACGGCTTTATATTTAGTAATGGTACTTGGGTAAGGAAAGATGTACTTTTATTAGTTGTTGTCCTAGTAGGAAATTTTATGGTGTAAAGGGGCGCAGACGTAGTGGTTATAACAGGAATCTGCGGTCTATAGTGGCATCCAGAAAACTCGCTTAATTTAGAGTCTCGTGCTGTTAAATTGACGATTTGGTTCTGCTGGATGTTTAGTACCGATTCTCTCTGTTCGCAAGTCTTAAAAATTTCTAATAATTTAATACTACAATTATTATTGACGTATTATATCTAATATGTACCTTACTGGATTTATATACAGAAGGCCACTGATCATCAGTGTCATAATATAGGAGTAAATTTATGTCTCCCTGGTTATCGTTGTAATCGATTATGTAACTGAATTCGCCCTCGTCCGATAAGAAACAGAATCTTGCTAAAAATGCCCAATTCTGGAATAGAAAATTTTGGAATTTTATTTTAAAAAAAAGAGATTTTAAGATGTGCGATTATATGCATAAAGCGGTCGTTTGATAACAAAAAAAATGTCTTGGAGATGTTATAATAATGTTATTTAGAAGACCTTTTATTAGATCTAAAAAATATGAATATTGGGCCAATGTTTATGGAAGGCCAATATACATCAAAACTTGATGTAACCAATATTGGGCCAAAACAATACACTTGAAAAAAAAAAGGAATTTTTGATGTCTCTGTGGGCTTTATCTACTTTATAATTCATACCTCGTTCGTTTTTAGTCTTCCCTCCACATACTTACAACTACATACGCGGAAAATTTCAAAAAATATCATTATTAAAAAACGTTTATCCGAAGTGGGTTGCATGGTAAATTATATAAAGAAAATACGGAAAATTTTGGCAACAGTTACGTAAATTGTAATATAGAACTGCTAATACACTTTGTGTACATTAAAACTGTATTTGAAAACACATAAAAATCAATTTTCTGCATGTGGTTGTCTTGGCAACCTTATTTGCATTCACTACAATACTGCCGTCGTCCATCGGAAAACCACCGTATGTTGAGTTTTTCAAAAAATGAGATTATGAGGTCTTTTTAGTCTTTGGACTAAAATCTTTTAACTTTTGCATTAATTTAATTTTTTTTACAAAAAAAAAACTCAACCAAAATTAGGTAAATTAAATTTATATTAAAAAATCAGAATGTATATATGTTAAATGTGAATGTCTTTACGGTGTCCATAGTTCTGTTTTTGTCCTCAGAATCACTACAGGAATGGTTTTGTTCACAACATTGTTGACAAATCGCATGAAAATTTGCACAGTTATTAGTTCTTAATCTCGGACGGTTATATATAGGCAGCGTTTTAATCGCTAACTTGCTATCAATTTTGCAATGACAATCGAAAAGTAAATAAACAAAACAATACAGAACAGCTGATCTTAATTACGCGGTACCACGTAGCCATGTGCGGAATACGCGTGAGTGAAATCGGAAAATATTTACTTGCCGCCAAAATTACTATTTTTTATGATGTTGGAAGTGTGGCGGCGATTTTTCAGTGTCCGTTTTTGACGAATTTTCCTTTACATACCTTTTGAGAACTACCTTTTAGAATTTTTAAACGCAATTAATAAGAACGCAATTAATTAAACGCAAATAATAATAAACAGTTAATTAAACGCAAATAATAAGAATTTTTAAAGCGGCACCTCGGCAGCCTACACTTATCAATATCAAGTACCGTAACATGGGGATACTTTGATCAATTTTTTTCTAAGTTTGGGATTCTAGCTACTCTAATATGGTTTTACAGTAATTAAAAATAACCTTAGCAATCGGTTTTATTTGATAAACATCTTACAAATAAATAAACTTTGAAAAACTACATATTTTCGAGAAAAAAAATAAAAAATCATGTGATCAAAGATATACTAAAGTTGGGGATACTTTGATCATCAATTTATTTTGTATGGATTTGTAAGGTAACCCCTTTTAAAAAGTGCCTTGAATTAAAAAAATGTTTTTAAATTGTAGATTTAGGCTATACAAAAAACAAAAACTTAAAATAAGGCTATTTTATTGATAAAAATAGTTTTCTGTTAATAAAAAAAACTCGCTTTACTTAAAAAAATATATTCAGCAGTTACATATTATTGGGCATAAACCGTGTCAGAAGTATTATCATTCATTCGAAAACATAAACAAAAGAAAATACCACTTCGAAAATACATTAAAAAAATATTATCTAAACTTCAACGACAGGAATGCTGGAGGAAAATTCATAATAAACATTCAGATCTTCGTCTAATTTTTCTGTGGGATTGGATTGAATTGCAATAATATCCTCATTTCTGATCACAGAAACATCATCCGGCACGAGTTTGAAGTTTAAATTTGGGTTTGTTCGTACTAATAGCTTTAAGACCGGTAACTAAAATCTCGGGATCTATTTCAGTAATCTTACATAGATATTTGTAAGTTTTTTTGCCTCTCTGCGAAGAACATTTTTTCAAAATATATTGGCCAACTTCATATGTATCAAGCTTTTCTGAACGTAAAGGCTTTCTGAACTTTTATTGATTTCCTGTCGAAGCTCCAACAAGTTCATATCGTCTTCGCTGTCAGAAATATTATCCAAGACTGTTGTAGGAAAACTATATCCAGGTGTAATGTTATCTTCCTAAGCTTTTACTGATGCCGTAGATATACTACAACCAGGTGCAACAGCTAACCGTTTCTTCTTCCTTTTTGGTTGATTCGGATCGCCAAATCGCTGCTCCTTTAACATTGTAGTAAGGGCGCTTTCTACGTCAGCAGTAGGATCTATGGCATCGGTATCCCGGGGTAATTTTTTAAAAACTTGTTCTCGGTCTAGAGGGTAAATACCAGAAGCACTAAATGAACTTATTAAATTACGTTTGATCGCTGATTTTATTAAAGTATCAGACTTCTGTCGTGGAAGTCTTGCATCCATGTAGTTCAATGTCTTATTTAGAAGTTTAGCAAATGTGTCCTTAGGAAACGTTGAGAGTCTTAAGTTTTGCAACTTCCATTCTGAAAGTATAGCTCTCCAGGATTCTTTTAATGGCCTGAAAAATCCGACGTCAAGTGGTTGACTTTGGAACTTCAGCGGAAGAAGTTATACAACTACAGCTTACAATCAAACACGTAATTTTTTCACAGTTAATTCAAATTCAATTCAAAAAATATTTATTTGCCAAAGAAAAGAAAACAAAATGTCAATTACTAAATTTACAATTTTAATTTCCTAGCAAATAGGTATGCATCTCGATTTTAAAAGAATCGATACATAAAAGCTTTAAAAAAGGACTTTTGCGATGCATCCTTGATAATATATTTTAATTTGAACACAAATATTTACTTTTTCCAATTAAAAAAAAACACGATATGGATGCTAAAGGCAGGGGCAGGCGACGAACAGAAGAGGAAGGAGCGAAAAAAAACTAATATATTTAATACTATTTCAGGATATACAATTCAAGTTAAATTAAATTAATTTAAAAACCCATAACCATCGACAAAACAGAGATAACGCACACAATGCAAATTGTACTTTTTTTTATTATTTATTTGAAAAAATCTAATACTAATACACTTATTACTGAATATAATTGAATTTTATTGGATCCTATAAAAATAGCACATGATTTATTAGCATTCAGTTTTAGATTGTGATTTTCAGCATATTTAGAAATGTTATCCAGGTTATTATTAAATTGTGTTCGGGAAGGAGAAATTGGGACAAAACGCCGTATACATCTGTGAATCATCAGCATACTGCTATGAAGTTTCGTATAAGTCAATTTTGTTTCCATATCAGCTACATACCAGGAAAATAATAAGGGTTCTAGAATAGAGCCTTGGTACTCCACTTTTTAAATTGAGTGTTGATTTTTAATTACAATACAATGGAATCTATCAGAAACATAAGACATGTACTGAATTGTTTACGAAAACCGGACTGACGGCTTAGAATGATATTATGAGTCACAAAATTCTATTACCTGATTATAAATGTCTTTCTAAGATTTTGGAAACAACCGGTGGAATACTAATAGGCCTTAAATCTTTAAGCCCCCTACGATCGGAAACTTTACCTAGTGGCTTGATCATAGCATTTTTCCACAAGTCAGGAAATCTATTTCCTAAAATACATGTACTAATGATATTTAGAAGTGGTCTTGCAAAAAGGTAAAATCTCTTATAGAGAGCTCATCTTCTCCAACAGAGTGAGTACTGATTAAACTCATTAGTTTTACTAGAGTTGATACATCCATTAATCTAAAACTAAGCTCATTATTAATAACGTTAGAGTTAATATTCGTCATAATTATTCAAATTTTTGTACACACCTTATCACGCCTGGCCCAATTCAAAGTACTGATTATGAAAATATATATGGATTTACCACAAATAAATTCTTTAGTACACTCTTAAACTATGAGAATTTTTTAATAGATTTTATATGGTATGGTAGATTATTGTATGTACGCTTTTATTATCATATACTTCCTTGATCGTGGGATGTGTTATCTTCCATAGTGAGCAGGTCTTTAGTATATCTTAATGCTAGTTGCAAAGTATTTCATAGTATTGCTATAAAAAAAGAGTAATTTATAGAAGTATATCATTGTTTTAACTTCTTAAGAACCTGTTTAATTTCTTAAGGGGAATAGAATATTCAGGAATAACCATAATAAATAAAACCATTATTCGTATTTTTTATCACATTTATTTTTCCTTATAATAAAATCCTTAAAAAATCATATCGAGCTTAGCCGCAAAAAAACGTAAAAAGAATTAATGTTGAATGAATGAATTGACGAAACAGTGGGATGCCAAGGCAGTTGTGCATATAGGTCTCCTGATGGACCCGTCATGCCCCACCGGGGGTTACCAGAGCCCAACGGCCTTAGAGAAACCGATAAGGCTCTCTGGTCTGAAGGACTTAAAGTCGCTCGGTACACTGAAAGTGTTACCCAAGTATTTGAACCTGGCGCGCGTAAGTGCTGGGCACTTCCCGACTACATGGTCAACAGTTTCATCCTCCTCACAGCACCATCGGCATTCCGGGTTGTCCGCAATACCGATAGTATGGAGATGGCTTCTTAAGTGCCAGTGACCGGTTAAAAGACCTGTCACTAGCCGAATTTCGCGTCTTTTTAGGCGTAGTAGATTTTTGGTGAGACAGGCAGAGGGCCCACCTATGTGCGCTTTGGCCTGTCTCATACCAGGGGACTCAGTCCATCTTCGGTGGGTCCACTTGTCCAGCAGACCCTTCATTGACGCGACCGCAACGCATTTGGCGATACCAACTATGGGTTCCGGCCCCATCGGCACATTCGCGGATCCCAGTCTGAGAGAGTCCGCTTCCAGAATTAATGTTTTTTCTTTGATTTAATAAATATTTTTTTACAAAGCAGTTATTTGTCATATTCCAAAAAGTTAAAATTATAGTTATTTGGAATATTGTCAAGATGAGTCGAATTTGGAACCAAACAGATGAAATCAATTTCATTTTCTGCACACAACTTCGTAACTTCGGGATCCATATGGGAAGATAGGTTATCGCCAATTAAAGCCTTACGCCCATCTAAACGTTTTGCATGGGGAAGAAAACTGCTTAAAAACCAATCACGAAATGTTGCCCCATCTAACCATCCACTTGGTGTTCGGTTAAATCTAGTCCCTAGACTGCAACATGGCTTGTCACAACACGGGTGTCCTTTTGGGCCACCCTCTTTCCAGGAGTCCATAAATGTAGATCATATAAATAACCCTTAACTTAAATTTCACTAAAATCTTTTTGAAATCTACTAAGTAATACACATTAAAGTTAATACAAGAAAGAACATAATGGTAATATATGTACTTACCTTTATAGCCTTGAAGTTTGCTGACTTACAAAAACAGAGCAAACCACGTGTAGACTTTATGATAATATTTTTTAACATCGATGCACAATTACGGCGGTCTGCGACTCTCAACTAACTGGCTTAACTAATGAACCAAGCAGATGTCCAGTTTCATTGTCGTACTGTGGGAAATGGTGGGGGTATGACGGCGCAACTATTTTAGGAAGTTTTGATCAAAGTTTGACCCGTATTTAAAGTATCCCCATGTTACGGTATCAATATTATTGCACAATAATATTGGGCCATATTATTGATATTTGCCCTACATTGCAGAATTTAATTTTGCACTCTTTAGATGCAATTTTTAGTTCTCCTTTAGTATGCTTACTGATGATGAAGAAACTTGTATTGGCAGTGCATTGGCTTTATGCCTTCGGAAATACTTTCATACACACATGAACATTTATTGAATGACCTGAAAAAACTATTGGAACTGGAAATAGGGTCAACTTATAAAGATAGCAGTACTTATTAAGATTATGAGTCTATGATTTCTGCATTTTACAATAGCTGAAATGCTTTATACATTGGTTTAAAGATGTTTTGCATTTTATTCTGGGGAGAACGAATACCTTATTAGTTTCACTCCTCTGCTAAGTATGGATTTCTACACTACTATTTTTGAAAAATACTCCGTTATATAAAAGTAAAACTTTATAATTATAGACTGCCAGTATAAAATAACTAAATGCCAAGAAATTCCAAATTATTTCAAGGAAAATTATCTTGGTCATTTAAACTTTTTTTACTTTAGAATCGATATACGATGACAAATAAATTTGAAAACTCTATTTTTGGTATAATTGCCTTTTAATGTATACATAAAAAGGTACAATAAAGAAAGACAAGTAAAATATTATACTTAACCACAAATAATAAATGTATATATACCTTAAACTAAAATTTTCAATTAAATTTAACAATGGTGTATAATGGTGTGCAAAAAGTAGAAACTAAAAATTACAGACAAAAATGCTTTAAACGTCCAGTTAAACCTTTGCCTCCTCTCCAGTTTCGCCACTATTATTATTCACGTTATTTTTCCTTTGAAATTTGATTGGTTTTCCATGGACTTCCCTGACATGCAATTGGTATCTAGATTTAGTTATGGTAGAGTAGCCGCAGATGGAGCACTTGTGCGTGTGCATTTCGGGCAAATGGGCGTTAATCAGATGAACTTTCAACGCGTTCCTCGTTTTGCCCAGATATGGACATTTGTGACAAGCAAACACCTCAATCTAAAAATAATAATTCGATTTATTGTCAACAAATTGTTTAGAAATTTTGTAGACAAAGCCAGTAAAAATGTTAATTTAAAAAAAAACATATTTATATCGTTTAACAAAGTTATAAAAGTTTATAAAAAAGTAGATTACTGGATATAATAAATAAATATGCCTTTATATTACAGAAATAAAAAAATTACAATAACAATTATAAATGCGGCGAGATCTAGCCTATGGATACTCTATCTACCGCACACTTAAAAATAGTACTTCAAAATAATATATATATAAGTTCAAACTATAAATTAGTAACTATACTTAAGTTTATAAAACAAAACGTTCCTACACAGACATAATCATATCATACATTTAATCAAGTAATATAGTTAACTAAAAAGTGAAAAAAAGAAAAAAAAGCAAAAACATGATTTTCGTAAAATACTAAACTATAAACTACTATTAAAATGGCAGATTTTTTGAAGGAAGCGAGTGAGTGCTTACACTTCAGATCATGAGGCAACGCAATATAGATTTTAACACCGGTATAGCTATATGAGGCTTGAAATTTGGTAGTTCTAGGCTTTGGGATACAAAAATTTTTAATATGACGCATATCACGACCAAGAATGCTACTGCAGCTTACCAGCTTCTCATACAAATACCTGGGGACTCTACTGTGGATAGTTTTATAAATGATACTAGCCATATAAACTTTGAATCGTTCTTCCAGCCTTAGCCATTGAGATTCGATAAATAATGGTATTACATGGTCATATTTTTGCTTACAATAACTAAATTTTAGGCGAACATTTTGTAGTTTTTGCAAACTATATTTATCTCTTTGAGCAGGGCCTGGCCAGAATAAAACGCTTCCATAACTGATCACTGAAAGGACTAATGATTGAGTTAACTTTAACTTAATGTTAGTTGATAAAATATCTTTATACATATACAAGACTTTTAGTTTATAGTAAGCTTTTTGTAAAATATTAGAAACATGATATTCAAAATTAAGTTTATTATCGATAAATATACCTAAGTTTTTTTCGCAGCTAGTCGGCTGCAGATTAACTCCCTGGATGGAGACATTCACACCCAAAATATAATGTTCCCTCCAGCATGTGATTTCAAAGCACTGCTTTTAACTAACTCTAACTGTGGAGTTGGAAGATTAAAAGTTTAAAACCAAAAAAATCTACAGGTACAGATAATACATAAATCTTGATACACCAATTTACAAAAAACGGTAAATCCCATGATACTAAAAACTACAGACCTATAAGTTTAATAAATGTCATTGCAAAAATATTCGAACAGGTTCTGTGTAATCGCTTAACTTCCAAACTAACGCCTCAGATTTCTTTAGCTAAGCATGGTTTCACCAAGTCAACAATTTCAAATATTTGCGTGCTGTCTGAACACATATCTTATGCAACAAAAAATAAATTACAATGGGATGTTATGTTATATATACAGACTGTGAGAAGGTCTTTGATGAAGTTAATCATGGACTTCTTTTGAATCATCTTGTTGGTATGGGCATATCTATCTCCACTTTTTTTTCTTAAATCTTATTTAACCAATTGGATTCTAATGGTAAAGATTGGAACATCTATCTCGAATAAGTATACTGCCACTTCAGGTGTACCACAGGGAAGCAACTTGGTCCCTATAAATTCCCTCCCTGACTGTCTAGCTAAATCATTAGGGTTTCTCTTTACCGATGACTTTTTTAGAACAATTTCAAGTATTCAAGACTGCAATCACGTATAAAAAGACATAAACAACATTTGCAGCTGGTTTACAAATAATAAAATGCCCATCGATGTAACAAAATGCAACATCACAACATTTTCTAGGAAAGACGATATGACTGAGTTTGGTTAAAAACAATGATGGTACTTTGAATTAAGTTAATGAGATCAAGAACTTAGAAGTAGTGTATCAGAGTGATATAGAGGTTCAACTCGCACTATATTTCTATAGCCAATAAAGAGGTTCTCTCTGAGGTTTCTTATTAGGAGTAGTAATAGCTTTAACTTTATAATATAAATTGAGAAAGTTCAAAAGCGGTTTCTGAGATACCTTTACTTTAAAGAAAATACTGCATACACATTTATGGCCTCATATAGAACCGTCTTGGATAACTTTAATATTAGGATTATTAAAAGTTTGTCAAATCGAAGAAATCAACAAGCGCTGTTGTTTATTTACCAAATCCGTAATAATATATAATACAAAGGCTGTGATTTAGTTAAGTATATAAGTTCCTAACCTAAATCTAAAATCTTAAATTTTGATTTATTTAGTATAGATCCAGGTAGCATATTTCCAATAAACAGAATGATGATTGATTTGTAATCAGATCCTCAGGCAATTCAACATTGATATTTTTAACACAAGCAAGAGTGACTTGATTAGGAATTTGAAGCAATTTGTATATTAGTTTAGGTTGGGTTTAGTTTTAGTATTTTTTAAAATTTAAACTGTTTTTATTAGGTATCTTGTTAAATTTTATTACATATGTCTTCTATTTCTATTACTTATAATTACACTAGCTGGTGTTTGTAATGTAAATAAAGATCATGCTCCCTGTTCCTAAGTAGGTAATTGTGACATTGGCCTTTCTGGAATCGCTGATACATGCTTGCGAAGTAAGCAAACGGATTGAAATATAAATAAAAAAGTAACATTATATATTAAAATATTAAAACCTGAGTTTTATTTTACCCCACATCCAAAAAACTTAGCAAGAAGCATAAAAGATTTTTGGGCCACAATAACAATTTAAAAAAGTAAAAGTTAATCATTTATATTTTTAAAGAATTCTTGACAAGTAATCCTACTACTTAGTCTTATCGCGAATTATGAGGAGCTCTATTTTGCAGTTTAAAAATATGCTCAAATCGAGTCACACCACATGTACCCCAGATTCCAAGGGAATATCGGAGATACGACTCAAAAAGGGCGTAATAGCCTGATCTAGACGTTGTCAATTCGACTTCGTAGAAAACGATTTAAGAGCAAAACATGCCGAGCTTAATTTTTTAGATAAGGCAAGTCCCATTTTAAGGACTTGTTTACAATAAGTCCCAAAAGATTCAACCTCAGCTAAACTGGTATTATGATGTACAAAAGGTTCAAACATATTTTTGTATAACAATACTTTAGTTTTAGAAACGTTAAGGTATAGAAGATTTCAATCACACCAAGATTTATTGGTGACTAGATCATCTGATATGGTTCTATGTAAGTTCCTTAATATCCTGGTTACTCTGAGTAAAACTTGTATCATCTGCCAACAAACAGATTTTGTCGCTAATGTCCAAACTAGTCACTTATAAAGAGTAAACATAAAATAGGCCCTAGACCTGAAGCTTAACATATTTTTACCACGTTCTATTGGCTGACCTCATATCAACCCATACAACTGACCTCTGTTATTAAGACATGACTTAAATCATTCGAGAGGTGTTCCTCTGAACTCGTAGTGGTGCAACTTATTAATTAAGATATTATGATTTACACAGTCGAAAGTTTAAGAGAAATCGCATAAAATTGTTACTGTCGGGTGATCCTTGTTTAGGCAAGAAAATAGTAGTAGTAAACATTTATTCAGTCCAACATGTTAACATTTTAATATTTAACCAAGATCTCAAATGGGATATGGACTGTGTCTTAAAGAACAAAAATCTAAAATAGTTTATAATTTACACAATAAAATTAACAAAAAAAAAAAACTTATTACAAAATACACACAAAATAAATGCACAAGATGACGATGCATGAAGCTGTTAAATAAGTATAAATTGTCCCTAAATATTTTAGAAACTGTTCATGTCACCTTTTCTCTAATGGATGCCAATAGGCACAATTTTAAGGAAATAGTTATTGCCGAACAACAAAACTACTTTTTCCTTATTAGAAATATATTAGATAAAAAAACTTTAATAATGTTGTACCAATCATTTGTGGAATCTCTGATATGCTATGGTATAATGACCTGGGGTGATAAAAATAATCTATTAAAAAGACAGTTTGTACCCTACATCACTTGTATATGATACCAAAATACTTAAATATTAGATCCTTATATCTATACTCCAGTTGTGTAATTTGGTATAAACTTAGATAACAACTACATGAAACCAGACAACTGAATAAAAGACATCTCAATGTACCATTTTGCAGATTCGATGGAACCCAAAGATGTAACTCTGTAATAGGACCAAAAATTTTCAATAAGTTGCCGCGGAAAATTTGGGAGATTATAAATTAAAAAAAAAATCAGAACCGTAAAAGATTTAAAGTAAAGTAAAGTAAAGTTTATTCATGCTTATGAAAAAAAAAATTTTCTTACAATCGTCACAAGTAGATAAATACATATTAAAAAATTATTTCACTTACAAATTATTAAAGTTTTACATTGCAAATTAAAATCCTTATCCAAAATATTAAAAAAATAACACCCAAGATACAATTTCACAAATACTAAATAAAATAATCACAATTTACAAACAGTTAAAATTTTGGAGACCCCAATATCAATTTCAATTTCCTAAAGCCTATTTTTGTTTCATTTTCACCAATTTTCACAGTTGAGGTTGTAGATACTGATCAAAGCTATAGAAGGCTCTATCAGCAAGTAATTTTTTTAATGAGGCAGCAAAAAGTTTTTCATTTAGAGCTTTAATATTATTAGGAGGTTTATTAAAAAAGCTTGGGGCATAATAAGTAGTTGAGATACGAGATTTATTGAGTCTTAGAAAGTGCATTTCCAGGAAATCTACTTGTCGAGTGCTGTGAGTATGAATTTCTGATCTCTGGGTATAATTATGTAAATTATTTTTTGTATATATTAGACATTCAAAGATATACCGTGACGGAAATGTAAGAATTTTAAGTTTTTTGAAAGAGTCTCTCACATCGTCTCTGAAACCCAGACCCTCGACAACCCTCAGAGCTCTTTTCCGCAGTTTAAAGATTCTCCTAGCTTGAGATGCATGACCCCAAGCCATAATTGCAGGTGGACTGTATTAGCGCATGGTAAACCATTAACAAAACATCCTTATTTACTGTGCCTTTTAAGCGTTTTAAAAGAAATATTTGTTTTGCCAATTTATTTGCAATGAACTCCACATGCTTATCAAATATCATAGTAGGATCTAAGTGAACACCCAAGAATCTCACTCCATCCGAACTCTCAACATTGGTACCCTCTGTGTTTCTCAAAGAGAATAGAACTTCCTCCGTTTTATTGACATTTAGGCTAAGTCTATTTGCACTGAACCACTTGCCCAAATCTGACTTCACCTCCACCAGCATGAGCTCCAGTTCTTGCAAACTAGTACTCCTGCAAAGAGCACTAGTGTCGTCAGCAAACAGCAGCAGCCTAGACTCAATTGACCTGTCGATATCATTGACATAAATAATAAAGAGGAGTGGCCCCAAAATAGAACCCTGTGGCACACCATGAGTTATTTTGCATTCTTCTGATAAAGCTCCACCCGAACAGGTTTTCTGTACAACAAGATAAGTTTCAAGAAGTGATAAACTGGGCGGGATCAGACCATAAAGTTTAAGCTTGCTCAGAAAGATCCTATGGGATATGCAGTCGAAGGCCTTTGAAAGGTCACAGAAAATTGCCCCAACATGGGACCCCATTTCAAAGCCCTCAACCACATACTCCAGAAGATCCAGTATAGCCTTACCAGTCGATTGTTTTTTCCTAAACCCATACTGAAAGTTTTTGAGGATTTCATTTTGTTCAAAATAGATATAAAGTTGATTTTTTAAAAGTAGCTCAAAAACCTTCGATAATATTGGAATCAAAGATACTGGACGGTAATTATTTAAATCATCTCTACACCCTTTTTTAAAAATTGGTATGATCTTTTGAATTTTAAAGCCACTTGGGTAGATGCCTTCCCTTATACATAAATTTAAAAGTAATAATAAATTTAACTTATGTGTAATGTAAAGACTTATTAGCTTTAAGTTATACACAGGTGCTTGCACCTAGGTGTACTTGATTGTATTGGTACTACAAATTAATTTTGTTTACATCTATCCTGTATAAAGCATGTATTTATTATGTTGTTGAATAAACTGAATGTAAATAAATGTAAAATGTAAATATAGATTTTATTGTACTAACATTCTGTGTTACAGGTTCCACAAAAATAGCCTGATTAATTGGTACCCTTGAGTAATCTATTGAGCCCCCATCCCTAATATCCGGGCTATATGCCCGGATTTTAATTAATAAAAAAAAACATTTATTTCATTTAAAATAGCATTTCAGATTTATTCGGAAAATAATCAAAAAGATTTTTCTTTTTACAGCTTGAATTAGTTATTTTTTCTATCAAAGTCCAAGTTGCTTTAGTCTTAATATCAGAAGCTTCAATAAATTGTTGACTGGTCATTCTTTTGGCTTTTCAAGATCTTAGTATATTTTTTATAAAATTAATACTTTTTGATACAGGAGCCTTTTATTTCTGCAAGATACCTTTAAACCTGTTGTTATTTCTTTATTCTGTGGGTTGCATTTTTAACAGTCTTACTAGGAAGACTAGGTTTAGTTTTTCAGTCAAGATGTAGTTTAATATGCCTGGTTAATATCAGTTGCGGCCAGCACACCATGCCAATCAACGGCCTGTAATTCAATTCATGAGAAAATTGCTGCATTCATGCTTTTGAAAAAGATCTTACTGTGATGTAGTTGTTTTCCTTGATTTTAATTTCTGGTTGATTTATAGAAATGTTCTGTGCATAATAAGAAGTAGAGCTGATGCATTTATATTAAAAAGGAAAAACATAGTATTTATTACTCAAGAAGAATCCAAATTGATGAGGAGTAAGTATTTTATACAGATTTAACCGGAAGAAAGCCTTTTTTAAAACAATATTTTAACGATCTTGGATACAATGGGAAGGAGTGCAATTGGACGATAATGTAAAACTTCATCTCTATCACCTCATTTATGCAACGCAATAATATGCGGTTAATTCCGTTATAATATAACGGAATAAATGCCGTCTTCAGGCAGCTTGGACAAGCTCCATTTTGAAATGACTTTTAATTAAATTTGTAAGATGGCCTAAAGCGCATTCTGGCAGATTTGAAAACATTTTTAGGGTAAGACTATCTGTCCCAGATGATGTTTTCTTTGTAATATCATTTTTTATACTGCAAAGCTCTGCTACTACTATGGACATTAAAAAAAACCTGTATAAATTCTCCTTATGCAGGTATAAAAGTGGATAATTAATAGTAAAAATTAAATGTGATTCAAAGCAATTATTTAAGTTTCTAATTACTTCCTACCTCATCCATAGTCCTGTGCACTAATGTGTGCCTTATCAAATTCGGTTTCTCGGTGGTCCTATACTGATTTTCCTTGGGGCACATCTCACAATAGTAATACTTTTTCTCGCTCTCGTCGACGTGCTTCCTCTTCATGTGGTTTTTTAAATTTAATTCGCTGGTGAACTTTTGGGGACACTGAGGACATTCGATGTTCCTTTCTCCGTGGCTGTTTAAAAGGTGACGTCGCAGGTGAGCTCGGTAACGGGTGCTGAAATCGCATAGGGGACACTTTGTCCATTTTCCTTCTTGGGTGTGGGTCTGTTTGTGGCATTTTAGACGTTCTAAAACAAATAATTTTAACATGTTTTTACACATATTATCTAATATGAGGCTTTTACATAAAAAAAACATCAAAGGTTGTTTGCAACTTGAATGTTTTTCTCAGTTCTTAAGGAAGTCGTTTATTTTGTTGAGTAAACTGGAACAATTGCAGTTTTGCACTATGTAACTTTTATTAAATAAGTGGGCACAAACACCCTTTCTTTTAATATCTTTCTTCTTCCAATTTTGAGGAATTGAAATGTGAAAAACAATATTGGTAAGTCTTATGATTATGCTAGGGGTGACTTTTTACGTTGTTAGTAATTCGAATCCTAACTTGGCTATTGATGTATCTTAATTAAAATTATTTCAATATATTGACTATGCAATTCCTAAAAAGCCATTTCAAGACAAGTGTAATGTCAATACAGTTAAATACCCTGATTATTTTACCACAGAACTCAGAAAATTAAGTGAAACATCAAATTGACAATGAACACTTCATCTATCAAAGAGAACTTGAAATTAACAGTAATTCTAATAGGTTTTGGAGCCAAACAAAATTCTAAATCAAAGAGTTCAGGTATTCCTGGAGAAACGAATTTTAATAATATATTACATCAGGGTTTTCTTAAAATATCAGAAGCAATTTTTTGATTTTTTTGCCTCTGTTTATGCATCTGCTTCGAAGTTGTCAGGGTGTTTTTGAGGTACCATCTCTGGGGAACAAGTAAGAGTAGCAATTTAGCAATTGAAACTAAAGAAAAGAGTTGATAGAGACAATGTGCCTTGCTATAACTATCGAGACTGTGTAGATTTTCTTGTTAAACACTTGCCTCACATATTTTCTACGAATGTGCAAAATATTTTTTTTTTATATAAGTTAAGAAAAAGCTGTCATTACACCCATTCATGTCTGGCTATGTTAATAATGTAAAAGATTTTAGGCTCACAAGAGTTCTTAATTCATTGGCTAAAATCTGTGAAATTTTCCTTCATAACAAAATAAAAGTTCATATTTATTACACCAATGTTATGTAAGGGGCAACATAGTTTTGTCAGTAGTAAGTCAACAGTTATTATACCAGTATATGTCTCTTTACAGATCAAATTGATAATAAACAACAATTAAACCTAATTTTCACAGTGTAGAAGTAAGTTTATAAGTTCATTTCATAACAATTAAAATATCATAACTTATCTTTGTACGAATTGTTATACTAACCTGATTAAGCAAGGTAACCTAGTTAATAAGTATACTAACTACTATACTAGTACTAGTACTCTCATGTGTTATAATTGATCCTGACATTACAACAGATTGTACCAAAGCTTTTTGTAAGGTCTACCATTGGTTGTCGCTGCCAAAATTAAACCTGTTTAGATTCTTTAACCATACAAATTTATTAGTCCAGTATATCAAACAGAATGCAAGTACTTAAAATTGGAGGCTGCTATTCAACAGAATTTGTGCCAACTTCCAGTGTTCTGCAGGGAAGTAATATGGGCCCCATCTCGTTTATGTTTTTAATTCCTATTGTCATTAATCATTCAAAAGCCTTTTTTTTGTAGATTATTTCAAGATCTTTAAACTGTGATTGAAAAAGTATATTGCAGCAGGACTGCAGAGTGTATCTTAATGGTTTAAACAAAAGGTCACTAAATGTTGACAAATGCTATGTAACAACCTTCACACATAAAGTATATTCTGTTTCTTATGATTATAGCTTGAATGGTAAGATTCTTAAATGTAGTGTCAGTGTTGATGACCTAGGAATACAACTGCATATTGCTAAAGCCTTGTTAGCAATATGCATATATCTGTAGGCCCGAGGTATACAACACTATGTCCAATTTTGGCCAAAATTGAGTTAAGCACATAGTTTTATAACATTTTTTGTACTTTATTTAGAGGCATAAGACACTATTTATTTTTTATATTAACCCAATTCCATAGAAACTTTTAACACCATGTGACTTTTTTATATGAGGTAAAGAACACCAAAAGAAATAATGTTGTATGCCTCAAACTTAATATCCAGAAGTGCATATTTTACTTCGGGGTAAACAACGCCAAGTCCACTTGGTGTTAGGTTAGGTTATATTTAGGCCCTGACCTGAACATAGAAAAATTGTATAAAAACTATTTGGAATGGTGTGAGGATAAAGGTCTTGAAAAGGGACTAGTTGCAAAGAAATGGGTCTACTATGATATTTTCAATAAAGATTTTAATTTGTCATTTAAGGCACCAGAAGTAGATATGTGTGATACTTGCGACCAATTCGTTGCAAAAATCAAGTCCACAACATCAGTCTTAGAAAAAGCAGATATTTTGAAAATACAGTTTGATAATCATCAAAAAGAATCAACTACCCGATATGCGCTTAAACATGAGGATATCAAAATCTCAGGAAATAACCCAACACTTAAAGTTTTAACCGTTGACTTGCAAAAGTGCCTACCGACGCCACTATTAACCTGTGGTACCAGCTTTTATAAAAGAAAGCTTTGGACCTTAAATTTTACTATTTATGACGCAACGACAGGACAAGCTCACAATATGATCTGGGATGAAAGCAAAGCTGGTCGAGGGGGAAATGAGATTGCATCAGCTTTGATTAAGTGGGTATCTTCTAATATTAAGGACAATAATATTGAAGAACTAACTATTTGGTCAGATAACTGTTACGGACAAAACAAAAATATGGCAATTATTGCTGCTCTGTTCTGGATTTTAGTCAAATACCCTCAACTCAAGGTTATAAATCAAAAATTTCTCTTAAAAGGCCATACACACATGGAAGCAGATACTGTCCACGCTTTGATTGAAAGAAAAAGGAAACACTTAACACACTTAGAAATTATGACTCCTTGGGATTGGCAACAATTTATAAGGCAGGTTCATAGTAAGTATGTTGTACATAACATGGAAATACAAGATTTCCTAAACTTTAAGGAGCTATATGAAAATCCGAAAATATCTCCATTTATTTGTCGAAAAGTCGACAGTGAAAAACAGCCTGTACTAATTTCAAATGCTGTTCAACTACAGGTAAGACAGGAAGAGATTGGAATGTTGTATTTTAAAACAGAATTTGATGGAAATTTTAAAATGGTCAAACTGAAGAGATATGTAAGGAGTCCAAACATTACTCTGCCAGATAAACTTAATGTGCTTAGCGAGACAGGAAAACCAATCACCGAGCAGAAGTATCAAGACTTATTAGCACTACTGCCATATACAAGTTCCTATTGTCACGATTTTTATACAAACCTGAGACATGGCAGCAGTAATCATGATTACCCTGAGAGTGATGAATGTGACTAAGAAATACTTAATGTATTATTTTTTTATAACTAATAACTTAATAAAAAATAAGTTACAATTTAACAGCTTTTTTCTTTGCTAATTTGTGTATTTTATCACTTACTTTTCACAACATTCAACATTATGGTGTTAACTCCTCTCTTACTTTCATAATTTTTGTTTAGAGGCACATAAAACCATGTCCATCAAAATCCTATTAATATATATTTTTTTTTAAATATTGTAAATGTATGTATTCAATAAAAGCATCAATGATAATGAAAAACAATATAATTAAAATATTAAGTGCTATTCTATCTCCAATAATGTATAATTTTTTTATTGTTTTGTTAATTACCACAACTTATTATATTGTGACATAGTGTTGTATACCTCCGGCCTACAGATATAGGAAATTGGGATTTATTATAAGGCACTCTTGAGTATACTTCTAGAATTTAGTCACCTCAAGTAAATTGTCATATAGATTATATTTAGAAGATGCAGAAAAAGTTTTTGTAGTTAATATTTAAAAGAAAATAAAGTAAATCCCTACTAAATAGCTTTTAATGCAATGTGAACTAGTTTCAAACACTTGTTCAAAGAAGATTAAATCAGGCTGTATTCTTTATTTATTACAGCATTAATAATATTAGATATAATGACTGTTGTATGATTCTTGTATTCGGGAGTTTGTAAGATGTGAGTCATTTTTAAATGTTTTTTTTTTATATATGGTTAGAAAGAACGAAAGAAAGAAAATGTGCTATACTACGTAAGAATAATCTTGTGTACAAGCATCCTACAAGCTAAAAAAACAAAACACAAATACAATTTCAAAAATTGACAAAACAATGAACAAAATTAAACACAAGAAGACAAAACTTTTTGAACATACTTAAATTAAAGATAACTAAATAAAACAATCAATTACTAAATAAAGGTAAACTTGTTGACAAAACTAGAGAAGAAAAAAGGAAAAAAAGAAAACTTTCCAACATGTCCAAGGTTAAAACCTATCATTAAAAAAGTCATCCAGGTTATAATATGCCTTAGCCAATAAAAGCGACTTTAATTCTCTCTTAAATTTCTTAACATCCGATATATGTCTAACACACAGAGGAACATGATTGTAAATTTTTTTACTTATGTAAATTAATGAGTTTTTGGTAAGGGAAGACGTAGGAATAGGTAGGGGAACATCATTTACACGACGAGTCAAATGGCCAGTGTCAGAGGGTAGTTTGGGAATTTTGTGAATAAGAGCAGCTGTTTCTAAGATAAAGAGTGAAAAAAGAGTTAGGATTTTTTCAGAAATGAAGAGGGGTTTGCAAGAATCTCTTAACTTAGCAGAACACAGGTATCTAACTGCTTTTTTTTGAATAACAAAGATAATGTTAAGTAGCCCCTTATTGGTTAAACCCCAAAAAGGCAAGCCATACCGAATATGAGATTCAATAAGTGAAAAGTACACTGAACGTGCAACCACCCCTCCCAGCTCTTGTTTTGCCATTCTTACTGCGAAACATCCAGAAGATAATTTCCCAGCTAAATGTAAAATATGATCTTCAAACCGAAGACGACCATCAATGGTAATTCCTAGGAACTTGCAGCACTCTTTATTCTGCAAGAGGGAATTTTCGTCAAACATCAGACCCTGAACATCGCACTTAAACCCCATAATAGACGTCTTTCTTACATTAAACACGAGCCTGTTGGAAGCACACCACCCTGATAAAATCTGAAGGTCTTCAAGGATACAAGTCTTAATATAGTCAGAATTTTTATGGCTCCATAGTATGGTGGTATCATCAGCAAACTGAACCACCTTGCCCTGCAGTTTCAATGAACTCAAGTCATCCACATACAGTAAAAATAACAGTGGTCCCAACACTGAACCCTGGGGAACGCCGCATTTTAGGGATCTAGAAGCAGACAAACGCCCAGACACTGAAACCTTCTGAGTACGATTTGATAGATAGGACTCAAGCCATCGCAATGCTACGCCTCTAAAACCATATTTATCGAGTTTAGATAACAGTATTCCATGATCCACACAGTCAAATGCTTTGGATAGATCACAAAACACTGCCGCCGATGACTCTCCAGAATTCAAGGACACATAGACGCTCTCCAAAAAGCTAAAAACAGCATCATGACCCTTTACCGGCTTGAAATCCAAACTAATTTGCAGACAAAATGCCATTATGATGTAAAAAGGACAAAATTCTGCTTTTTGCAAGTTTTTCAACTATCTTAGAGAGGGTAGACAAAATAGAAATGGGACGGAAATTACAAGGCTGATCCAAATCTCCACCCTTATGAAAAGGGATAACCACTGCCTCTTTTAAACATGAAGGAAAAATGCCATTATGTAAAGAATTGTTTATGGCAGAAACTAAAGCATTTAAGGCTGAATCAGGCAAAAAGAGTAACAACCTCGAAGATATCCCATCAGCTCCAGATGATTTATGGTTCTTTAGGCGTTTGATTTCATTTTTTACTTCGGTAAGTTCGACAGGATGAAAGAAAAATGAATGCTCAACCGACACTTGTTGAAGATAGTGTAAGGGATCAATGTTACTACGAATGCCCTTGAGCAAGATATTAGGTATATCACAATAATAGTCGTTTAAAATGTCAGGTCTTAACTCCGGTTCCGATACTTTTCTATGGCAATGTCTAAAATCATTAATAATCGACCAACACTCTCTTTGCCTATTTGATGACATATTTAAGCGATCCCTATAATAATTAGATTTTGCTGCTTTAATTGTCTTTCTGTACAGACTACGGTATTTCTGATGATATACAAGGATATTTTCATTTGTGGTATATTTGCACAATTTAGTCAAAAAACGGAGGTTTTTAGCAGAAATTCTAAGGCCTCTTGTAACCCATGGTTTTCATTTCTTAGTTTTAAGCCTCATTTTAGGAAAGCACTGATTGATCTTATCACACAGAACTTGAAAAAATAAAGTAAGTGGGTCAGAAGCCGTTTCAAGTGCATTCCAATTTACCGAAGCTGTAGCAGCAGAAAAAGCATTGAAATTTCTCCTGCTGAAAATTCTTCCCATATAATGAGATGAAGATGATACAGTATTATATGGCATTTTAGCAAGAATAGCTTCATGGTCGGAAATACCAGATGGGAGTACTGTGCATAAAACGTCATCAAAATTTGTACAGAAATAGTCAATTGTAGTTGCAGATGAAGAAGTTATTCGTGTGGGAGAAAGAACGTGCATTTTCAAGTCGTAAGAATTTAAAATACTTAAAAGAGAAGTACGTGGCAAGGTTTCATCAGTGTAGTTGATATTAAAGTCACCAGCCAATACAACCTTAGAGTGTAGGGACAACTGGGATAAAATAGAATCAAGTTTGTCCAGAAACATAGCAATATCTCCTGTAGGTGGCCTATAAACACAAAGAATATATAAATTAAAACGCTTACAAAAAGAAAGAGAGAATTCAAAAACATTCTCTAACAGAAGATTATCATACTTATCAATATTACAAAAAATCGTTTCAATTGTTTGCCTAGCCAAGATCATGGTTCCTCCATGTATAGATTGTTGACGACAAAAATTTGATATAGGAAGATAATCAGATATTAAAAAACATTCACTAGGCCTCAACCAGTGCTCAGTCAGAAGTACAATATCAGGAAAATTACATGTGTCCAGCAAAAGATGAAGCTCATCCATCTTGTTTCTTAGGGATTGTATATTAAGAATAAAGATACTTAAGTTTTTCGAAGAGTTAATTTCAATTTTACTAGTAGAATATGAACATGAATGAGACTCAACTTTCGTGGACATGTCTATAAAAAAGAAGAATCCAATTCACGATCAGTAACTAGTTCAGACTCATTAATTTGATGATTCAAAGACAATTTATTCGATGAAATATTAATTTTAAAATATTTGAAAATATGTGCATGTAATAATGATGCCAAGTCTGAACCAAAGTTACTGGCGTGATTAGACTCCAAAATCCCACACAGATTAATATTATTCTCATGAAAAGTACGATAAAGGGCCTTATTACTATTATAGATAACATTATGGTTTAAATAAGTATAAGGGCTTGTCATCACTAAAGTGTTTGTATCAACATGATTTTGAATTAAATTTTTTAAAACATCAGATGAAGAACAAATTCCATTTAACATTACTATTAAAAAATCTTCTTTCGTAAAGTCCTTAACTAAATTTGATGCTGTCCTAATCACCTCACTGCTTGAACTGCCCGGCTTCAGGAAACACTGGACCTTGTAGTAAGCTTCAAACTTTAAACGTAAATGTTTTAGGAACACTCTGCTACAATTTCCACCAACAAAGAGAAGCCGAGGTTGACTATCGTCAGGTGTATTTGGCCTAGTTGGTAGCTGTGTTGGAGAATTAATAACAACAGATTTGGATATCTGTAACTGTTCCTTCAATGCACAAATGTCGGAATAACAGGTATCTTTTTCAACCTCCAACACCTTTACGGAGTCTAACATCTTCTTATTTAAATTAGTTAAGTCGTTTACGTCTTTTTGTAGCAAGTTTATTTCAGTCTTATAGGTTGAAGACTCATTTTCTAATGTTTTTATCGTTACTATTAAATTTTTATTTAGGATATTTAGCTCGCTTATTTGTGAATTGAACTTAAGACTTGCCCTTTCGCTCACTTCCAGTAATGCCAACAATTCACCTTCTTTAATTTTTAAGTTTTCCAATTCCACTTTAAGCTCTTTATTCCGTTTATGCAGATTTTCCAGGGATGAGGAAAACTTCTTTTCGGCCTCCGATACTTCATCTTCAAAAACCATGCTGTTTCTTCTCATTCTCTCTATATGTCTATCCTTCTCTTTCAATTCTGTCAACAAATCATAAATCTTTTGCTCATTAATTTTTCCTTCCTGATCTCTTTCATTAAAATCATCTTGACATCTTTGTGAGCAAAAAATTCTATAGCCTCCCAGTTTTATGGCATCAGAATTTCTTTCCAGACAACTTGGGTGGAATATTGAAATACAAGAGATGCAGCAATAATTTGGAAAATCCCTCTTCTGACAACATTTGAAACTGCGGTTCATTTTAGATTATAAGGCAATGTTATTAAATTGAAATAAATATTAAAACAGGAACTGCAAGTAAACAGTAACTTGAACTTGAACCCAAAGCAGGAAACAAACGTACAACAAAACACACAATCGCACTCCTACGGTTAATGTTCAATTATTGCAAGTTAAGGTCAATGGTAGCCAGATAATTTAAATTTAGTCAAAACAGGAACTGATTATAAAACAAAAACATTTACTGACGCAGGAACTTAACTAGTTTTTTTGGAAACACTTGTACCGCGAAAATATAGCACGTTAATGTAAACACGCAACACTAGATCAAAAACAATTTAAATTAAATCAAAACAAATCAAAACAAAACAAAACAAAACTGAGCACCGGCGCCTCCTACGAGTATAGACGTCTACTCTGTACGACTGCTAAACCGATACTGGTCTATGGTTGTTAGGTCTCAAAGGTACAATACAAAATGGTGAAAATATTGACTTTTGGAAATTTTTTGTTTGCTTTCTATTCCAACTACAGACCTGAACCTTAGATAGATTTGTCTGTTTAAAATTGATAAAAATTTACATTTATTACCACACTTTTAAGTTTTAATGTAAATGTTGCCAGGATTTTCTTTTACACTTCAGGGAACATATTCAACTTTCAAAATATTTAAAATTTGTTGTTTTTACACTTTTCAAGTTAGATAAACTGTACATTAAAATAATAATCCAAATGCCCTACCTTTATAAACTGTAACAAAATGACATTGATCACATTTATATTGTGTCAACTCCTCATAATCTTTATGTGTTATCATATGCCTCTTCACATTAGCATGATTATAACTTCTATAATCACAATAATCACATTTATATTCAGTCTGGTTATTTCTTTCATGGACCTTAATATGCATCCTATAGCTGAATTGTTTGATCATCTTTTGGCAGTAGGGGCATTTTACATCGGGCATTGCATGGAATTTTATATGGGTATTAAAGTAGTATTGTTGTTTGGTTTCAAACGGGCAGAGCTTACATTTGTAAACATTGGTGCTGAAAATTATTAGCATGAAATAATATTAATCAAATCATATGGGAATAATTACTTGTGGGTTTTGTCAAAGTGGGTCTTTAGTCCATGATGCTTCAAGTGAGTGAAATCACATTTTACACACTTATAATGTTTATTTTTTAGTCTTACACTGGAAATAGAGAATTTTTAGAGTAATTTAAAGTGAGATAATTCTATCACTTACTAGATTTTTCCCTCAATATTTCCATTTTCCTCTGGTTTTTTTGCTGTAGTAGAAGAACCGGTTTGTTTTTCTTTTGTACTATTTGGTAATGAGCCTGTCAGGTCCAACTTGTTAAGTTTAATATAAAGGAAGAGTTTGTTCGAAGTTCCTGGGTTCTTCTGAACTTTTTGTGGTTTTTTAACATTCTCTCCATTATTACTTACAGCTTCTGTAATCCTGCCCGACTCGTCGTCGCCCACTTTTTCCTTTTTAATCCAATTATCTAGCATAGTAGCATTTTTTGGGGATGCAGCATTTAATAAAGACTTTTTGGACCTAGGTTTTGGTTTGGACACTTTCAAGGGCTTATTTAGGTCGGACTTTTTGTCGGGGGATTTTAACTTAGGCTTCATGTTTAAAAACCAAAAAAAAAAACTAAAACGGTGTAAATTTAACTAAAAGTTTCTGTATAATTTAAATAAATAAAATAAAAATAATAGAAAAAAAAACAAAACCTACACCAAGAGCTTACTAACTTTGACAGAACAATGACAGACGTCAGGCAGCAATAGTTTGACATTGACAATAGGTCTTAAAGGAGCGTTTACATAACCCTTACAGTACCGAGATAAAAAAAATTGAGTTTGGGGTTTATATTTATTTTACGCCGATAAAGTTGGGTCAAAAGGTACGGAAAATTATTTTTAAAAATATTCGAAAGGGTTAAGGGATTACACAATTGTGTGTCTAGGGAGCCAACATTAGAAAAGCACAATTGTGAAACAACATTTATTACTTTGTATGGAATGAAATAAAACAGTTTTTATCTTTGGTTAAACAAAGAAAAACATTACATTTTAGGCAACGCATTCTGGACCGACTTTTGCACCCTTCTAACCTGCATTTAACTGGGTTCTTCATTTCTTCATTCTTTGGCCAGTGTTCAAAACCATCAAAGCGTTTGTCTACACAGGGCAAACTGGAAGCCATTCTTCTCTTTTTTATTTCATTTCCTTCAACTCTAGTCTCTTCCTCTATATTTTCTTGGCATTCTATTTTCTCAAATACACGCTTCTTAGTACCGGCAATCAGATATTCTTCAAGATTAAGTCTAAATTCCAAAAGATCCATAATATCTTTGCTTCGAAGGTTTTGACTATAACAATCCCTTCGATACTCCCCATCCAGCTGTTTACTATTGCTAAGTCGAACAAATGTAAGATGGCTTTAAGAGTCCATTTCCGGGTTCGAAAGAAAGATCGATAGTATTCCATCATTTGGTCGCAAGTCGCAAACATCTACACCACCCATGTTTTCGTTGTATGATTTAACAACAGTCGGGCATGCTAAAGTCAAAATATACTTTATTTGCCAAGTTTACAAACTTATGCTAAAAGCTTCCTAATCCTAGAATTTATAATACAAGTATTTATTTGGTTATACAGGACAAAAACAGAATACAGAATCGATTTTGATCGTACATAGAAGCATATTTTATATAAACAAAGACAAAACCAAATAATTTAAAATGAATCGTTAAAATACTCTTCAATGCTGTAGTAAGCTTTTGGTAAGATTAATTTCTTTAGTTCTCTCCTAAACTTTTTAAGGTCTGTAACAGTCCTAATCGAAAAAGGAACATGATGAAATATTTTACGACTAATAAATATAAGAGAGTTTCTCGTAAGTGAGGAGGTGGGGATTGGAAGAGATATTTTGCCCACTTGACGAGTATTATGACTGGTACAGGATGGTGGACTTACGGACTTATGTATGAGTGTTGCAGTTTCCAATATAAAGAGTGAGGAAACTGTTAAAATTCTTTCAGCTACAAAAAGAGGTTTACAAGAGACTCTCAGACCAACACCACACAGATACCTTAATGCTTTTTTCTGAATAGTAAAAATTATGTTAAGGAGTCCCTTGGAGCACAATCTCCAAAATGGCAACCCATAACGGATATGAGAGTCTATTAAGGCGACATAAACTGAACGAGCAAACAACCCCCCCCAACTCATGCCTGGCAACCCTGACTGCAACACAACCAGAAGAAAGTTTAGCAGCGAGGCCCAAAACGTGGTTGTCAAACCTTAAACTCTCATCAATGAAGAGGCCGAGAAATCGACAATAATCCCTACCATGTAGTGGGGTCTGCTCATCAAACAAAAAACCCTCTACATTACACTTAAAGCCCAGAACAAAAGTCTTATCAACATTGAATACAAGCTGATTGCAGATGCACCACTCTTTAATTTTGTGAAGGTCCTCTACTATGAGAGATCTGACTACTTTTTGATCTTTGTTATGCCACAGAATTGTAGTATCATCGGCAAACTGAACCATTAGTCCATGCAGTGATAGAGAGCTTAAGTCATTAACGTATAATAAAAACAAAATAGGACCCAACATTGACCGTTGAGGTACACCACATTTAAGATGTGCTATCCCTGACGAAAATCCAGATGCAACCACCCTCTGTGTGCGGCCAGACAGGTATGACTTCAACCACCCCAAAGCCACTCCCCTAAATCATAACCACTCCACCCCAAAACCACTCCCCTAAAGATAAATACACATTCTCCAAGAATCTGAAAATGGCATCCTGCGTGCCCCTAGATGACTGAAATCCATACTGATTAGGGGACAGCACATTGTATTTGGTCAAAAAAGAGACAATTCTCTTTTTTGCAAGCCGCTCAAGAACCTTGGAGAGGGTAGACAAAATTGATATGGGACGGAAGTTAGAGGGTCGGTCCAAGCTACCACCCTTATGAAGAGGGATAATCATAGCTTCCTTTAAACAGGATGGGAACTCGCCCTGAAGAAATGACTGATTGACTGCCCAAACCAAAGCACCCAAAGCGCTCGCAGGCAGAAGTAACAGCAGACGTGAAGAGATACCATCGGAACCCGAAGACCTATGATTCTTCAAGCACTGAATTGTTTCAAGGACCTCGGTGGCATCTATAGGGTGGAAAAAGAATGATTGGTTGATAGCATTCCGATTAAGATACTGCAATGGATCGCCGTCACTGGGAACTGCTTCCAGTAACTTCTCAGCAATATTAGAAAAATAGTCATTGAAATCATCGGGCCCCAAGTCCGATTCAACCAACCGCCGACGAGAAGACTGCCTACATTCGTTAATGATTAACCAACTTTCCTTCTGTCTGTTACCGGACGAATCTAAGCGCTCATTGTAATACAGTTCCTTTCTGACTTTTATCAGATGCCTATAAATTTTCCGATAATCCTGAAAATAAGACCTGATGAATTGATTGTCAATAGATTTGCGAAGTTTTGCTAAGCATCGCAAATTTTGGGGAGATGTTTTTAGTCCCGCGGTGATCCATGGTTTTCGTCTCTTGGATTTAAGTCTAACCAAGGGAAAGCAGATATTTATTTTATCACGTAATGTATAATAAAAGGAAGAAAATGGTTGTAGAGCAGCCCGAATTGCATTCCAGTTAACAGACGAAATGGATTGAGAAAATAAATTCAAATTGTTCCCGCTAAACACTCTCCCAATGCGGCGGCCAGATTTGTTTTTAAAGTCTTTAAAATCACCAGGGAATTGGACATACACCCCCTCGTGGTCCGATATACCCACTGAGTGCACTGAACAGGTAACACCGTCCAGATTACTGCACAAATAATCAATAGTGGTCGATGAAGAGGACGAAATACGAGTGGGTGCATTAACATGCATGGTGAGTGCAAATGATTTGAAGATTCCATCAAGAGAAATTCTTTGCGGTAAGGAAACCTCCGAATAATTAATATTAAAATCTCCAGCCAAGATAACACGCGAGTGAATTGGGAGCCGGGACAGAAGACAATCTAACCTGTCAAGAAACAGACTGATATCCCCAGGGGGCGGGCGGTATATACAAATAACGTACATTTTAAACAACTTACAAAAACATACCGAACACTCAAAAACCCGTTCAACTGAGGCATCACTAAACTTATCAACGGTACCAAAAAAGTTTTGAAAATGTTTTGCTATGCCTGAACGTTTTTTTTCTGTTTTATTTCATTTTTGCACCTCAGTTTCCGGCTGTCTTCCAAAAGCTGTGGATATCATTAAAACAGATTTATTATCTTTCCACTTTGTAATGCAAAGTTTATTATCGGTTCTAACAACTTCTTCTGACTCTCCCCTATTCATTAAACTGTCTTTTTTAAAATCAAACCCTTTCACTCTGTTGGACATAATTGTAGCAGTTGCATCTATATTCAAACTCGTCAATTTGTTCATCAAAGCAATAGTTGAAAAGTATCTGTCAAAATTGAGGTAACTATTTTGAGGTAATGTTACTGCTAGACGCAATATTATTGAGGGTCCCAAGCCTAAATCCCTATCTTTTAGTGGGGTAGTATTGCCCTGGTAGATTTCAAAATCCAATACCAGTCCGTCAGATGTCGTAAGAACGAAATTCTTCTGTCCCACTGGTCTTGGTTAATTTTTAACAAATTGTCGATCACATCTTCCCAAAAAAGGAATCATTTGTTCATCAATAGAAAAAGCTGTCTTTTCTTTTCTTTCAATGGCTTTACATCTATTGCGAACCAAATCAATTACCGGCTGTATTCTCCACAATCTATTCTTTTTTTGTTCATTGTCATTGTCAATGACATGTAAATTTACACGTATCATGTAAACCTTTGTCGGGTCATGCCCCATCAATTAATGGGAACTTAAATTTTCCATTCCAATACATATGTATCCTTGGAAGATGAATACATCCCATCAAAGCATTCATTCCGAAAAATTTCTTTATTTCTTGAGAAGTAAAGTTGTTTTCTTTTGCATTTTGTTCCAAGAAATACTGGGAAGTGAAATTTGCGGCTGACTCAAAAAAACCAGCATCCAAATATTTAGCAAAATATTCGTTTGGAGTTTTTACGATGGATTGAGTATAGTCCTCTTTTACAGGAAAATCCTTGCTTCTAAAGTTTCCATGCTTCCACTGGAGAGTCTGGAAATGTATGAGGGGTAAATCATCTTCTGAATCTGAACAGCTATCAGCTTCATTTGGTACTACAATTGGGATCTTTTCGTGAATTTCAAACTCATCTCTTCATCCTCGGACACTAAATCCGACCCAACTTCGTCTAGAAGTTGGAACAATGCCTCCTCGTCATCCCTTAGATGGTCCAAATCAATAATTTCCTTACTTCTTCCTGTAACAAAGAATTAATTGTATCCAACTTAATTAAAACCAAACCACGTTAACTCCCGTGGCTCACAATTGTGATATACATAACAGAACCATTCTTGGAATCAACAATCTTTAAAGATATTTTCAATCTCTAAAAACAATACACTTAGTTTTAGTTTATTATACCTATTTAATATTAAGCACTTCTTTTTTCCCCTAAATTCTATAAATAAATAATAACTTACCTGCACGAGCCATTGTTGAAAATAATCTGAAACTTTTCAGGTTATGACAAGAATGCACTCCCGGTAAAATAAACGATTTGCGCGTGTACACCTAAAAAATGCACAATCATGTCGCACGGTTCTCTACCCAGATTAAACATTTTTTGATACTTATAACACTAGTAAATAAGGAAGCCACAATTGTGACATCGGGTAGAGTAAGGGATAAAGCGACCTAATAGGCAAATACAGATTTCAAAAAGCGTTGAATGATGCTATGAATAAATAAGATATTATTTTTATTATTTTTGAAGACATTAATTAGAAAAATCATTAAGTTATCAATTTATTTACAACTTACAAACAGCATCATTACATGTAAAGATACTAACAAAAAAAAACACAGACCAAATATAAAAAAATAAAATAAAGAAACAAGGTAGTACAAGATAATCATTATTCGACATATCAAATGAAATAAAATGGTTTATTGTGTCACTACAAAAAAAAATGTTTACACTCGTCAAAATATATAAATCGAAAAATCTTACAGCTAAATATAAAACATTAATAGTAGATACTACACTTTCCAATTAATTATGGAAAAATACACTAAAATATAAACACTAAAATTAAGATAAAAAAAACATTAACATTAAAATCATTAAAATACAAATATACGTAATACATTTTAAGACGCTAATAGAGAGTGCATTGAGATGCTATGGTGGACGATCAAAACTGGAAATCAAGAAATTCTTGTACACTATAAAAAGGATTTTTCAATAGAAAACTTTTGATGTGGCATTTGAATTCTTTTAATTTTTTACCTTACAGAACTAGGCAGCTTGTTAAGCAAAACACCAATTAAGTCAGGTCTACTCTGACACTTTCCTTATTTCATTATATACTTGTGTTTCCCTTAATATCTTATTTTTAAAACTATTAAAAGACTTTCCGATGAACAAGTGACAATTACTAGAGTGAATGTTATACAATTTAACTAGTTATCTCTAAATGCATAGTTAGTCATAAAACAGAAGAAACACTAGTTAAAAGAAAAGTCGAAAGAGCTGAGGATTTCACCATTCAACAATTTAAAAAGACAATAAATTGATGTATTGTTTTTTCGTCTTTCCAATGCTTGCAGACCGATTAGCTGATACCTACTATCGTAAGTGATTGTTTCATATTGGAATTTATTTTTTACAAAGTGAAAATTTGCAAAACTTGTCCTGAACTTTTGTTATACGGCCAATGTGTAGGTTATAAATTGGAGACAATATGAACTAAACTACTATATGAGCATGACCCTAATGTCGCTTGTTTCATTTCAATATCTTTTTATAAAACCTAGCATTTTAATAGATTACTAATTATAAATTATAATGTCGATGGGCGTTAAAAGTCAATTGCTGTTTCAAAAATTACACCTACATTATCCACTCTATCAAGGTATTCTGACGCACACTCGTTTAATATAAGTTTATATTTTTTATATTAATTAAGGTTTAGAAAGCTTTCAATCTCCTGTCGTATTAAGGAACAGTCTTTATCATACTCAATAGTCTTAACAAATTTTAAATCGTCAACATATATGAATGGGTAATTGGAAAAAGGATAACATTCCAAAAATATGGCCAATTTAAAATTTATAGATGTTATAAATTTTTGTATCTTCCATCGGCTGAGCGAAACGATAAAATCGCCGGCCGTAGGTAGGATCCCTTAACTTTGTAACTGCAGACCTTCAAACACAAAAATACCGCGATGGATTTTAGGTGCAGTTAAAAAACTGTGGACCTATTCAAGTTTGATCTTGATATTGTCTTCAACGTCCGGAAAAACAAAGGAATCTTTGTGACCCTTACAGGATCTAAGGCAATTCACATCAATATAACTTTTTAAAATCTTTTCAATTTGCGCAACGAATTTTTTGGTCTTTTCTTTCTTGGTCCCTTCATTGTACAAAAACCTAACTATAGCAAAACAACCCTCTTGTAATGTTTGACAGGTATACAGTATACTGGAAGTTTAATGTTAGATACTTCCGACGAGGATTCATCGTCCGGCACTTTAGACGAGGAGTCGTCGTTAACACTAGCATTTTCTAAAAAGATCGCAGGGTTTGTAGTACCATTATTGCCATTTTGTTGAATCTTTGATGCGTGTTCATTAATGATATCTGCTTGAGAGGTAGATATAGTTGACCATTCACTTTGCATATGTCTTCAAGACCCACCGATTTGCCAGCGGGGACGTTAATCTTCGACTTACGTTTGGGTCTAGTTGTGGTTTTATCCAAAGGAACAATCGCGTTGGAAACCAGACCATATATTATTCGACATCCTTTGATTTTTCTAGAAGCTTCTTCAGCAGCGAAGGAATTACTAATTTTGGCACAACTCCTTTATGGGTCCGTTTCCATTCAGTCAGAATTTCTCGCCACACCGGTTTTAGAGGTAACATAAGTGTGTCGAATTCTTCGGCAAAAAAATTAACTGAATATTGTTTTCTGTGCAACTTTTGATAATGCGGTAGGAAAGATGGCTTGCCAGGTTGTCGCAAATAAGAACCTTCTTGCCCTCCTTTCGTCGCAGATAGGGAAAGGCTGTTTTGAAGAACCAGTCCTCAAACCATGGAGTATCGAACCATCCACTTAGTGTTCTGTTATATTGCGTGTTTTTGGGACCACCGCATTTGGGAGGGATTCAGTGTGGGTAGAGGTTTGTACTTTTGTACACAACTTATGGAAGTAAACAATCGCTATCTCCAGCCGCAGTAATCATAACATATGCTGACATCTTGGAAAAATCCATTATCCTTCGGGGATGCTTCTTTCCACGAGGAATAAAACTAGTTTTTTACCAGAAGCATCTGTTAGGTTTGTTTCATACATATTAACAATATTTTCACGTGAAACCCCCTGGATTCGTTCGATTCGACGATCGTATAAGTGCTCAAATTATTCTTTAGTCGTGTCTTCTGTGATTTCAGCTATCACCCCTTTAATATTTCTACAATTACGGAGTGATAACTCCTTGTGTCGCCCCATAAAGTGTTTAATCCAGTACCACCAGGTCTATTATCGTTAAAACATTGTATATTTACTGCCTTACTGTTCAAATAATGGCGCACGAAGTCCTTGATTGCCTGCCTCTCAAAAGAATATCCGAATTTTCCTGCAGTAGTCATGGCATCTACTAACCAACGCTCTTCACTCACTGACAAAATTGGGGGCCTCCCGAGTTTCTCAGAATGCTCACCTCTGTAAATATGGTAAAGGGTGCTTTTTAGTACCCCGTGCATTTCTGCTCCATGCCTGAATCAATATCTACCATCTAATACGGCCTTCAATGCTCTTTCCATGCTTTTTGGGAATAATTGCGCCGATTAGACGTTCCCAGCTTATAAAGGTATTTTCGTGGCATATCCGATATTAACCCTGAAAAACACATTTTCAGTTAATTTCGATTTTATGCGAAAAGGAAGGACGCAAAATAAACTTTGAGATTATGAGGATCTTTATAAGATTAAAAGTAAATATTAATTCCATTGCACCATGTAGCTATCATGCACAGGGTGCACAGGCCAGAGGACACTATTTGGCTGTCTCAATTTGAACGAAAAAAGTTACTCTAATAATTAATTTTTTTGTGAGCTTACCTTGATTTTCTGATCGATCGCGAAACACATGTATGACTGGCAGGTTATCCGTTAATCTACGGACATTTTTGTTTATATATAGTAACCGTACTGTCACCCAACATCTGTAGTGCGCGCAATTTGAAATACAACCACATCGTCCGATATAACTCCTGCCATCGGATATAACCCCGGTTGACGGTAATAAGCAGCGTTTTTTAGTGGATACCTTGGTTTCTGGAATTTAATAGTTTTGTAAGTGTTACGTATACAGGGTGTAATATAAGTGATGACATTGTAAGGCCTTTCAATGTTCTAAGAGAACTTGGTAATATATCGTGGGCGTCCAAGCAGAAAGTTAAATATGAGAAAAGTGGATATAAAGATTATCATTTCCTGTAAATGTTTTTGGTCATATGATATTTGAAATTAGTAATCGTGTTTATTAGCTTTTTTTTAAAAAGAAATTGATTAATAAAACACCTATGTATTATCTAAGAGGTGTTTTTATTTTAGGTTTTTAAGTAAATTTTGGACTTAAAGATTTTAATTTGTTTAATGTTTATTTTTTTGTTTAGACACAACTACTTAATGGGAGATCATCATCTTCGCTACTTTCGGATTCAGCAAAAATCTCTGGTGCGTTTATAGAGGTAGGCAGGGAATGGTACCATCCATGGAATTCGACGGGAATATTTTGATTTTGGCACAGTTTTAGAAGATCTTCCTTTTTCTTTTCACTTATTGGCTTTTATTTTTTATTTTTTTAAAATCTAACATAAGTTTGGGTTTTTCCCTTTCCAAAAACATTAATGGATTTGTAAGGGTTAGAATGCATGTATTTATATTTAATAATGCCAGGCTTTTCCTTTGAATATTTTAAACATTTAATAAGTAACCCCTCACTTAGAACATTGAAAGCCTTTCAATGTTCTAAGACCCCTCACCTGGATTGCTTTCAGTATCTGAATTTTTATTTCGTAGTAATCTTTCAGACAAAGCGTCTAGGTCGTAGAATTGATTAAATTTATGTTCCTATACATTGTATGGTTGACTTTCTTTGTTTTTGGTTTAAAAACAGGATGTATACCGACAAGACGAAATAAAATACACTAGGCGTATTTCGATGTAAAAATCAAAATATATTGGCTAAGCGCTTTCGGTTTTACGAATAAACCATCATCAGAGCAGCCTTGTCAAAGGATATAGAGAACAAAGCGACAACGGACGGAACATATACGGGACATAAAGTTAATATTGTAAATGTCCCGTCCGTTTTTGCATTGTTCTCTATATCCTTTGATCAGGCTGCTCTGATGATGGTTTGTTTGTAAAACCGAAAGCGCTTAGCCAATATATTTTTAGTATTACACTGAAATAGGCCCAGTTGGTTTTATTTCTTAGTTTTTATTGCTTGTCGATCTAGTCAGTCTAAATATGTTAAGCCAATCTTGAATTATAAACTGGTACACAATTTTTCTTTGTTCGATTGAACTATGCATGAAATCCACTTTCATGTAGAAATGCCCACTTTCCATAAAATTATGCTGAATGACTTCGAAGATGAGTAATCTGCACCAGATAAATCATTAAAGCTGCAACATGTTGGTTGAGGTTCTGTCCTCCACATGTATCGGACCAAAGTGACACCTGATTTACATGCAGGGGCAAGTACGTTAAGTGTTCAAACAAACCAAAAAAAGTCAATCTCTGAACGTTGAGTAATAACAGTTGACATCATTTGGAGGAGCTGAGTTATAAACAGTTAAATTAAAAACACAAAGTGTTCTTGAGTCATACATGGGACTTACGTTACAGCAGGATATTTGAAGCTCTAAATCAAAAGTTGCTGAAATAAATGTCGGGTCGCTAATGGCACGTGTTTTGCCTTTTTCTTTGGCCAAATTAAAATTTTTCAGTATCCGCCTGACTTTTATCACCTGTCTTGTGCTTTTCACAAATTTGACAAAGGTCTTTTTTAGGGCGAAAAAAAAACAAATTAAATTTGATTTCAAAATACCGTTTATAAGTTATAAACGATACAGTTCCTTTTCTTCTGTTTTATATTTTTCCTTATAAAGACTGTACATTTTTGCTATGAATAGTTTACTGTCTCAGTATAGTTTTTTGGTTGACTTTAGCGAATAGTGGGATGGTATATTCGAAAAATCTTTAATGTGCCTTTCCACATCAGCAAGAAGTTCAGGTCTGGTTTTGTTTCCGGGTGCCGATTTGCCGTGTTTGTCTTCATCGACATCAGTACTTATATTAAGTGTTTAAAAAAAATGGCAAATTCTTAGTGTGTTTTTGTCTTTCTCAAAATAGTACTGTTTGGAAATACTTCGGGAAGCATTATTTACATTTCTGCATTTTCGTCTTTCTGAAGAAGAGGTTGTGACATTTGAAAAAATAACATCTTTTTGCCTTTAAAAATCATTTTTTTTCCAATATTACATTAAAGACACAGTTTGTCTTTCTTCTTCTGAAAATTTGGTCTGACATTTGAAACGATACTTTTCACAGTTTATGGTTTGGGCTTTTTGTGGCTGGTCGCTGCTTCTTATTAAGCTCATAATGAAGATCCTCGCTTTTTCTTTTAAGCATCATGGTATTCTTTTTCACTTTTTAGGTTGACTTTGTTTTCATCTTTTAAGCTGTGTCTGATTTTCACCCTCTACAAAAAAGAATAAGAAGTGTAAGTCAATCGCTAGTATTTTCTTGATAACTAAAAATCTTATCATCATTTGAATAATCTGCAGTGGCGAAGCGTGAACTTTTTTTTTCGGGTAGACAAACAATCAAAATCGTTAATTAGAAAAAATTTGTATTCAATATAATTCACTTTAATGAAATAGAGAATGAAAGTACATGAAATATTAACTTAAACAGAAAAATTATGTAGTGATATAAAAAAGAAAAAAAATATTACTACTTACAAAAAAAACACACATGTATCACACACAAAATATCGAACAGTCGTTCATCAATAACCACTAAAAGAACCTTTTCTATACACTCAAAAATAAAAATACTAATTGTTAAATTACTATAGCCCGCGGCCCAACCAAATGCCAAATGCAGATTCATCAAAACAAAACAAAACTGAAGATGTGTTGCGGCCGACCAGATCAAGCGTGTTCATAAACAACCCTTAACAGCATAATAAAATAGCTGGTCGACTTCGATAGACAAAAGCTTGAATGTCTTCCCGCGAGTAAATTTTGCATACGTGATAGGCGGAATGCTGATGCGGCCGGACCTCTGTAGCACAGCATAAAGAAACCAGCAGTCGCACTCCGCTCGAAAATGTAAGCGAACTAATAGCATCCTTAGCCATGCCGCAGCCATGTTCGCCGGATGCCGAGCTCGCTGTTTATCGAACTGTGTTCATAGGTGTATCGCCTAGTTCAGCGCCGTACTTAGTGACTATTTTGATAGCGTTTTTACAAAGCGTAGCGTTTTTTATAAAAACTTTTGTATTAAAAGAGGGGTATGTCAAAAATTATTAATGAAGCAAAATAATTGACATTGCCAAAGTTTTTAGTAGCTGCAAATTTGGCTGTATGGCTTAAATAACATAATTAAGCATCAATTAAAGTTGCAGCAATGTAATTTTTTTTTTTTTTTTTGATTTTTAAGGACATTATTTATATTTCTGCTATTTTAACAGTGTTGCCATATTTAAAAGAGTTGCAAAATTGTATACTTTTACTTTAGTTGGTACTTAATAATATAACAAAAATTCGCAGATGTTAGAATTGTTTTGAATTGTTGCCAACTATTTGTCTTTATTTATTGGCCTAAGAGTTTTTATTTGTTTTGAAATATTACTTTATTTGTATAATTAGTTATCCTTAAACTACTATGTAGTCAGATGTTAATCTAAAAGCCTTACTATATAGGGTGTTAATTGAGTATGTACCATAAATAATTTAACAGGCGATTGTTTGAGTAATTTTAAGACAAAAAGTTCATATGAACATAGGTCCGCAAGTTCTCTGGCGGTTATTTGTTGTGTGATTTGTTATTTATAATTTGTGATTTGTTTTTTTATATGTTATTTATAACATTAAGGAGCTAATTTACCCCTAACATGATTAAATTTATTAGGTTCAGTATAATCTCGAACGGGACCTGAAGAAATATTTGTGGCAAAAAAATTGGGGGCACCTGAAGTTTGTGCCATTTTTAATATCTTATTTGATTTACTCAAATACAAATACAACTTTTTCGTATCTCGCTTATTTTTCGAGAAAAAAAAAAGTCCACTGAATTGTATATCCCTGGATCACACAAGGAATTTGGGGAAAAGTTTCTTTTGGAATTTAGTATTAACTAAGCAAGATACGAAAAAAATTCAAGAAACAAAAAAGTTTTATTTGTATAATCCACAGAACATAATAAAAATTGCACAAAAGTCAGTGGCGTATATTTTAGTTGTTGTTAAATTTTAACACCCTGTATATTGAGAACGAAGAATTTCTGGGCATATGTTTATATGATCTTTTTGTTTTAAAATTACTCAAAGAATGGTCTCTTAAATTTATGGAACATACCTAATTAACTTCCTGCACGTATTCTTCTATATCGTCGTTGTTAGATGTAGAAATGCGATGTTTATTTTTGTTTAAAAGTGCGACTGCTGGTTTCTTTATGCTGTGTCTGTAGCCTGCTTGATGCGTATTTGGTTCCATTAGATGCTCCCTTAGATGAAATTTCGGAAGACAAATATCAATATGTCTCCCTGGGGCTAGTATACATTAATTGGGTGTCAGCCCTGTATTTTTATCTTAATCGGGGCGCGCCTTCGGCTTAATCATGTTTAGATACTATATAATAATACTAAGGATAACGACTACGTTCTGTGTATTTTTTTTTTAATTTTAATTCAACAATTACATGAAATAATTATGTGATAAATTAATGACAAATAACTGGATAATTTTGGGTAGGCAGTGTCCACCTTGTCTACTTTCATTAAAGTCTGGATGTTGGACCGAGTCGCCACTGTCTTCAATAAAGGCTAGACTGTCTTCATTCATTGAAGGAATGTTGAAGCGCATGATCAACAGACATCTCTGATACCTTTAAATTGTCTTCTTCTAAACCTTTTTTATCTCCATTATTTTTATCTACAGTTAAAAAAAATAAGCACTACAAACAGGAAGAAAAACATAAACTACGAATAGCTAACAGTTAACTACGAATAACTAACAGGAAAAAAATAAGTCCCTAGAGAGTTTCAGATTCGCCAATAAAAAACTATTTGAATAAAAAAAAAAACATTGCTGTCTATAAATTGCACTTGAGCTCTAATTATCTAAAATTAAAAAAAAAGTTTTGTTTATTTACCTATGGCTGTATTATCATGTTGATTCTCAAACCTGCTATGAAACACATTAGAGTCTATTATTCTATTTAGTTTATATATATATAGTATATATCTAGACTAGAATATCATTATATATTCTAGTCTATATATCTATCTAATAGAGTTTTCATCACTATTACATAGTCCCATAGTTGGAACCTTTGGTGTAACTCAAATTATGAGACAGTTTTACCACGAACCAAACCTCTAGAGAGAGGTGTGGTTCGGATATTATTATACGTCATTAACACAAGTTTTTGCCCTCTGGAAGACATACCAACCAACCTTAATAAACAACAAAATAATGCAAACTGTCGCCGAAATTATAAGCATGCGTTAATGTTTACTTAAATGGACTTACGGCTTTTTTTCCTGTCCTTGCTTGCTTCTATGCTCTTAATAAACATCGTTTAAGTGCATATGAACGATTTTCTCTATTCAAAATCAAAATAATTTGGGACTTATGCAAATATATGTATTTTGACCAAAAGTGGACTTAAAGGATTCTGCTTGTACCCCACGATATGAGGTCAGGTCAAATTCAGGATGCTGATGAAAAATGTAATACATTCAACAAGATTTTTCAATATTACTTAGAATTATCATTCCCACTACAAACATGAAATAGTGAATAGAAATAAATCATGGGTAAATCAGGACATGAAAAAATATTCTAGGCTTATATGTAAATTTTCAAATAACTAAAAATCCTGCAGGTCTCTTAAAATACAAAATTAAATGTAAAAACCATAAACATTTTTTGTTCTTATCAAAAAACAATTAATGAAAGCAAAATTTATAATGTAAAGAATAAGTCTAATATGATCTGGAGTTTTTTAGATCAAGAGTCTAATAAAAAGTTCAAGGTAAATTGCTCTGTACATCTAGTTGGTGAGGAAGGACAAACTATAAATGATCCAGAAAAAATCGCTGATATATTTATAACATAGTTCTTTAATAAACACAAAAACTTCAGTTTATACAAATATGCCAATAAGTCAATCAAATATGCCGACAATTTTTTTTTTGAGCTAGTGGATGGCCATAAAGTTTTCAGAAAAATAATTAGTCTTTATATTATGTGCTTTAAAACGTACAGCACAATATACACCATTAACTGACATTATTAATTAATGTTTTATAAAACATTAATTAAAAGAAACGTTATAATTTAGTATTTTCTAAATTAAAAATCAATTCGAATATATGCCAAAAATATCAACTGAACAAGCCATATAGCTTCGATTGGTATCAAGATAACAGGCTTATACTTTGATCTTTCAAAAGTCTTTGACACAATGAATCACCACCTACTTGTCCAGAGGCTTGTGGTTTGAGGAGAAGTGCCTTCTAGATATGCGCATCATTTCTCTCAGAGAAGGAATATTTCATTAGTATTGACAAAGAATACATATACATCAGACAGCAAGAGGAATAATACTGGATCCTCCTCCTGTTCCTGCTTTATGAGGACTTCCTTCAACAATCAATACCTGAATAGCAAAGCTTGGTTGACCAATTTGTTGATGACTGCTCAGTAACAGTAAGTCATGCAACAATTCGGGGTCTCTCCAATTATATCTCAAAAATTATACAGATATCGTAAAGTGGTGTACAGACAACAGTCTAAAATTGAATGCAGAAAAGATCGGTTTAATTATGTTTAGAAAGTCAGGTACTACTACTGAATCAATTCCTATATCCGATGAAGGTTCTTATTACACAGCAATAAGTCTTTCGTATGCTTCCTAGAACAAATAATAACAAACATTAAACAATAAAAAATTTCGAAAGGCCGTTACTTCCTTCTTATTAGATTAGTAGTACACACAAATTAACACACTGATTTTGTTTCAGTTTAATTAATAAAAATAATTTTGTGTTTTTTTTAAGTAATATATTTATATTAGATTAAAATAAAACATCCTTAATAACTTCATATTTTTCTTTTATTGACTTTGCTTTTGTCTGTATATCAGAATTTATTAGTAATATAAAATATTTATATTTGTATAATATTTAAAATATATTTATAAATAAAAGGAATAAAGTTGCGATCCCTGAGGTACCCCAGTGGTCACTCGAATTTCTCTCATAGTTTGTCTATGCATAAATATTTTATTAATATGCGTGAAGTGCTTGAATATGGTACTGTAATTTAAATTTAATTCAAAGTATTAAAATTCAAAGAACATATGACACAATATGTCTACTCAGTTTTCAAGTTTGTAATCGAGAAGGATCACCATAAGAAAATTCATTTAAATGCGTCACAGTCATAAGAATAGCAGCGGTTGACCTTCGCACTAGTTTTTATTATTAAAAAGGTTCAAACTGCATTAAGTAAAATAAACAAAACAGTTTTAATAAACACAGTTCATCGTCAGAGAAATAATTAAACAGGTAAGTACGTAAAACATATATAACATCTATATTAAATTGGGTTTTAAATGGGATGTCCTTATTTAAATGCTTTGTAGTATCAAGAAAAGTTGATTCATTTTACTTCAGTTGCTACAAAAATAAAATTATAAGAGAAAACTCTGAAACCAACATTATTAATTGTAATAATATACATACCTACGCAACTTAAAAGGTGTTGTAATTTGAATTAATAATAATATGCTGTTGAAATCATAATTCGTATAGCGGCTCATTATAATAATTATAGGGATTACTTATTAAATTTGGGAAAAACGTTATGGTTTAACCAGAGAGGAATTATATAATTATAGGTTATATTAATAAAAATACTAATAATAATATTAAGTATGGAAATTATTATATGAAAAGAAAATTTATTTTTTGGCCTATATTTATTAACAGCATGAGTAAAGGCAGAGAAAACGATTTGCTATGATATCGGGTTTTTAATTACATCATCGTTTTGGGTTTTAATTGTTATATTTTGTAAAATGTTATTTTGTTATCATAAATGCACTTTTTGTGCTCTGCGACAAATTTTCTATAATATTTTCTTTCATTCTTATATCTATGTAGATCAATCTCTGAGTCTGTGATCTTGTAGTTTACATACAAATCCTTTATAAAACTAGCATTACTCGCACAATCTTTAGATTTAATTCTGCTTGAACAAATTGGAGAAGCAATACAAACATAATAAGAAATTAGTGGTTCAAATGCAGTGTACTTTTCGGGACCATTCATTCTGAATTCATTCATTCTGAAAGAAAGATTTAAACTGACCGATGTTACTAATGGTAAAGAATCTTATATGACCAGATAGGTGTGTAAAGTATGACTAAAAGTAAATATATAAAAGGGAACATTTTTAAATACATTATTAATCCGAGTATTTGACTCCAGTCTATACCTATCTTGTGGTACCTGAAACAGGCGAAAACAGGCTATAGTCCGATATTAAATCTGAGACACAGTTTGAATCTGCATTATTTGTGGCAAAGTTTATGTTAAAGATTTATGATAAAAAATATATTTACCCTATAAAGTTCCTCTAGTTCCTCTTGCAAATAGAATATAGTATCAAAAGTAGACAAACAAAAAAAATAAACAGTAAATTATCATGTTTTATTAAAACAACATAGAATTCACAATGTTTATCAAGAGAGGATGTTTTTGTAAAACTAGTGTTGGTGTTACTTAAATGTCTGAAAAAAATACCTGTTTCTCTACTGCTACCTGTAAAGTCCTCTAAGTGTTACTTAGTGACATAATTATGTAGTCTACATCCAATGCTCAGACACTAGAAAATATGAGGTTTTACATCAGGTAACATAAGATATGTAAAAAGAAATTTTGTAATAATCGGATATAAATTTTACAAAAATTGCGAAACTTCCCTAATATCTTTATTGTTGACCGTCCATAGTGTTTCCATAGTAACGAAGCGTTGACAGGTACGCAATACTTTAAACATCATCTGTCAATATTTTAGTTGACAGATAAAGATAAAGAACTTCAGCATTGTTGACCATTCTTTTCGGGAGCAGAAGAAGACCTTGGGGCAAAAACCGGACATGTCAACTTTTTGGGCGAAAACTACTTTTGCGCATACCCACGTGCTCCATGGGAAGGCGCATTGATTGGTGCAAGAATCAAACAAGTCCAACGCATTTTAACGTAGCAATATGCGATTTGGACATAGCCGACTGCATGTTTTGGGGCAAAAAGCGGTTCAACTCTTCTTAACCATCCTGGGGTTCTTATGACATTATACCAAATTGCAGAATGTGTCGGTATAGCTCATTCAAAATCTATGACTCCTGAAAATATTATAAACGGTTTCAAATCTACCCGTTTAACAAAAATATTTTTATGGAAGCTGATTTTCTTTCATCCTCGGTTACTAACAGACAAAAAGATGATTTAGAAAACGACGATAAACAAAAAGGAGTGGTGGTAATACAAGCTACCATTATTAATGATATATCGTCAACAAGCATTGCAGCTACCTCCAGCGCTGATTTATCTAGTGCAACGAAAATTAGGGAATGTGAACTAGATGAGGAAAGCTCAACGTTTGAGATAGCGTCGATATCAGAGAGTTCCTTTACTACGCCATTTGAGTTTCGAGGATTCCCAAAGGCTGCGTCAAGTCCAGGACTTGTCTGATTTTTGCTTTAAACATTTACATCTTTTATGGAAGGGATATAGGACGTGCCGGCGCTATACTGCTCTGCATCGATTAGTCTAATAGATTTATTTGACGAGTGTGTATCGTCCGTGCGTGCGTCCAAATTTGCATAGTGCGTGTGGAATTAAGTTTTTAAGTTTTATTTTTGGAGTGTGTCACACTTATTTTCTTGAGTGCGTATTGCGGATATTAAATATGTCTTCAAGCAGTGCAGAAGAAGACGATCCTTTTTTATCATCGGGGAGTGAATATTCACCGTCCGAGGATTTACCGAGCACAAGCCGTGGTTTTCGAAAACCAGTGTTGCCAGACAATAATAAGAAACGGCAACCTAAAGGTAATATTTTTTTAAACAAAAACGGCGCGGTAATGTAAAAAAAAGATGATAACAATTTTTTAAATTTATTTTCAGATATTAACAAACCTTACCCGCAGAAACTCCTCGTACCAGATGTTTTAAATGTTAATATTGGTAATGGAAACCGACAACGTGCAACAGAAGTTAGTGGTGAAAATTCTAATGTCAAAAAAAAAGGAAGAAAAAGGGACAAGAAACTAGAGACTTGGGTGAGAAATGTTCGAAAAAAAAATAGGGCTCAGGGGGCGGAATACAAGTCGGCTAAAACGGGACGATTAATGCCAAGACGAAAAGCAGGAATAGATTGTAAATGTCGCCTAAAATGCTTTGACCTTGTAAAGGAGCAGGAGAGAAATAGGATTTTAAAGGGTTTTAATGCTGTCGCCGAAAAAGAAAAACAGGATATTTACCTGGGAGGACTTATTCAGGTAAAAGATGTTGCAAGGAATCGACCGAGAACTGGTACTTTAGAGGAAAAAGCTCGTAAACGCACGATCCGCCGATGCCGCGGAAGGTATGGCACTATAAATCAGCAGAGTGGAACCATCTTCGGGAATTTTATCGCTCATTTCCTTGGAAAGAAGTCTGCTTTAGAACCAATAACATCTCAGAATGTACAAACCAAATTACAGAGACGATCTTGGCAGGAATGGAAGCTTATATCCCTTTTTCTACTAAATGCGGATCAAACAACAGCATTGGTTCAACCTGAATTGCAAAAAGGTAGTAAACACTAAAAACGCAGCATATCGTAAATGGTGTCAACATCCTTCCGCCGAAAATCGGAGGAACTTTTTAACCTCCAGAAATAGCTGCAAGCGAATTATTGATGAATGCAAAGAGAGTCACAACAACAGGATCAAAAACAAACTGCTAGACTGCCCAAATGGAACAAGATCTTTCTGGTCGGTATCAAAAGCCGTTAGTCAAGGATTTACTAAGTCGGCCTTGCTACCCCTAACAGCAGATGATGGTTCTATCGCGGTAACAGCAAGGGAAAAAGCCAACTTACTGGGTAAACTCTTCGCGTCCAATTCTACTCTGCACTCGCAAGGCAAAACACCGCCATAATTCGCCATGTGCAGACGAATTGACTCCTCCCTTATGTAGACTGTTCACGGCATCGTATAAGCAGGGCTCATTTCCAACAAGCTGGAAAACTGCTCGAGTACAAGCTGTACCCAAAAAGGGTAAGAAGACGATGCCCTCCAATTACCGCCCGATTGCACTAGTTCCAGTAATATCGAAGATTATGGAGAAAGCAGTCAACCAACAACTGTTAAGATATCTGGAATCATCTGGACTAATCAGCGATCATCAATACGGCTTCCGAAAGCTTAGATCCACCGGCGATCTTCTGGCTTACGTCATACACACTTGTGGACGGAGGCCATGGAGAAGCATGGCGAGTCCCGCTCAGTCGCTCTTGACATTTCCAAGGCATTTGACAGAGTGTGGCATGAGGGACTACTAACCAAGCTCTCCTCAATCGGCATACAAAACTCATTATTGAATTGGATCAAAAGTTTTCTTGAACAACGAACAATTCAAGTAGCCGTCGATGGACACCTCTCCGACAATATTAACATTAACGCTGGAGTCCCTCAAGGATGCATTCTATCCCCCACCCTTTTCTTGATATATATCAACGATTTGCTAGGAACCACCGTCAATCCAATCTACAGCTTTGCGGACGATAGCACACTTATTTTCACATTTAAGTCCGCCAAACCAACGACAGCCGCAAGTTCTCAGAATCATAGGCAGCAACAAGTAGCTTCAACCAACAACGATATTAAAGCAATCTTGGAGTGGGGCGGTAACAATCTGGTCAATTTTAACGCTAAAAAAACGCAGGCTGCAGTATTTACGATGAAGACTAACCTTGGTGGTCCGGAGCTGGTTATGGCAGGGAAAACTTTGCTAATGAAATCATCTTTACATCTTCTAGGAGTCGAAGTCACCAACAGTGTGTCCAGGCATGACCACGTTGCCGAGATCGCCAGGGCAGCTTCCAAAAAACTCGGAGTGCTTTTCAAAACAAAAAAACTGTATACACCAGAACAGCTGCTGACTCTTTATAAAGCTCAAATACGCCCTTCCCTCGAGTATTGCTCGCATGTCTGGAGCTCTGCACCCAAGCATAATTTAAAGCTGCTAGATTCTATACAGAAGAGAGCTATTCGTCTTATCGACAATCCAGAACTGACAAAGAGTCTGGATAGTCTGGAGCACAGGAGAAAGGTGGCTGATCTCTATTTATTCTACCGTTATTATCACGGTAAGTGCTCATCTGTGCTGGCAGGCCTGATTCCACCCAGGGCTGTTCCGGCAAGAAGGACGCGTCTAGCAGTTGCGGCTCATCAACATCAAGTCCACCTGCCTACCCCAAGGACGTCGCTGTATCGGGACTCATTCATCTGGAGAACATCTTCTTTGTGGAACGGGCTTCCACCTCACATATTTCCCGACGCATACAACCTGCAGCGATTCAAGATAAATGCCCACAAATATTTTCGCGCAAGCACCACTCCAAGAGTGACATAGGATTTTCCTCTTGTGCTTGTGTTTACCATAAAAAAAAAGAAGATAGCCAGTTTTGTTTACAAGGTAGGTTTTAGATTTTGTTTTCTATTTTAAATGAAACTAATAATTTAAACAATATGAAAATGTTAATATTTTTTTATTTTTTTTTATTACAGATTCGTAGATGCGTTCTGTTCTTTTCATGGCATAACAAAGCATAGAGTACATCGTATAGCAACAGCTTTAAAAAATAACATACTTCTACCGCCGCCAGATATGACAGGAAAACACAAAAACAGAGCAAATAAAATTCCATATAATATTATTTCTCTTATTAATAAACACATACAGAGCTTCCCAAAAAGATCTTCACATTACAGTAGAGAAAAAAACGAGGGAAGGAGCTATTTATTTCCGGAACTGAGTATAAAAAAATGCATATGCTGTATTTAGAAAAAAATTAACCAGAGATTTTTGAAAAAATAAAGCGTGATGAAAAATGTGATCCAAAAGTATCTTACGATTTTTATTACCGTCATTTTTGCTCAAACTACAATATGAGTTTTGGTACTCCACGGTCTAATACCTGTCAGACATGTGACAGAATGGAAAATTCAATAGCCGCCGAACAAGATTCTGAGGCAAAAGCAGGTCTAAGGACCCAATAAATGATTCATATTAGGAAAGCGGATGCATTTTACAAATCCTTGAAGGAGAAAACAGAAGTTGCCAAAAATGACGAAACTGGAGATGCTTTGTGTTTCGACTACCAACAGAATTTGCCTCTACCACATGTTCCAGCCGGAGACGTATTTTATAGACTTCAGTTGTGGCAGTATAACTTTTGCATTACGTCTGCAAAATCAGGTATATCAACATTTTATATGAAATTGTATGAAGAAGCAACATCAAAAAAAGGTAGTAATGAGGTGATAAGTTTTCTGCATCATTTCATAAGCACGTATTTGTCTGACTCTGTTACAACGATATACCTTTTTTCTGACAATGCTTTTGCACAAAACAAAAATCATACGATGACCAAATATTTGTTTACTGTGGTAAATTCAAATATTAAAAACGTTGGTTTGATTATCCATCAATATCCTGAGCCGGGTCACAGCTTTCTACCATGTGACCGATCCTTTGGGCTTATAGAAAAAGAAAAGTGGAAAGCAGAGCGAGTTTACATACCTCAAGAGTGGAAAGACTTGGTTCGTAAAACGTCTAAAAAGTTTAGGGTGTTGTGTCCCAAAAGCTTGTCAGTGGTACTATGACGAGATATTTGCCAAAGAATCTGAAGATATTCAAGGTGAAGATAATGCCGAAAATCTCGCGAATTTAGAAGAACCGGCCTACGAATCAGACAGTTCATTTATATGATTATTTTGTTTATGTTTTGTTAACATATAATTTTTTTGTTTATTGGTATTGAATTTTTGTTTATGTGTTCTTAATATATAAATATGCTGTTTGCATATCAATATATAAATTTTGTTTTATTTTAAATATATATTTTGTGAATATTAACACTTTTTTATTAAAGCTGCTTTATTATTTGTATTATTTTGGCTAATTTGGGACAACGTTCGGACATGTCCAAATTTTCAAAATTGTCTCTGTCCGATGTTTTTTATTAAAAAATCTTTTAAACCTAAGAGTACAGTATATAGGGACTATAAATACACAACAAAAAAAAGGCTGGCTTAAAATATTATATACGGCTTATACTGTTCAGTTTTTCTTGATTTCCCAACAATTTTTAAAATTCGACATGTCCGATTTTTGCCCCAAGCTCTTCAGAAGTCATTCAATCACAAGCCAATTTAATTCTTTTAAGGAACTTTTAAGTCTAAGTTAAGGATTTTGTAGCTCTTTAGATGGCGGAAGTACTCAGTAGTTATATTTAATTGTCCACAAGCATTAGGTAGGAGGAGAAATCCCTATTCTAATGTAAACTTAATAAATACACGAAAAATAAAAAATTTCCCTTATCAAGATCATCAGAACCTCGTAAAGACCGTTATACGCATCTATAATAAAACTCGTTTTAAACCAGAATAACACGCCAACAAATTAATGGAAGCTCATTCTGACCTTACTGTAAATAACCCATAAAACGATAGTATACCATCAAAACTAGTCGATAGCAAAGTTCTCTATAAGAATTTTAATGTGTACTGCGCCAGTCTGTTTTATATTCTGGTAGGAGTAGTACCTGTCGAAGTCGCTTTATTTGAATTCGTATTATACCGGTTTGTATCATTTGTTTGTTTTTGGAATTTTGTGTTAAATAAGGTTTAAGGTAGGTGAAAGGTAAATATAGAATATGTAATGGCAAATATGGATTTATATGGTTCGTAAATATATACATTTCTATTGAGTACATAGGTATAAATAAGTTATTATCTCTATAATTGGAAAAGTCATTATATTATATGAGCTTAAAATAACTAAATATTTATGTAAATACCTATTTACATATTTTTACATATAATTAATGTTTATTTTAGTATTCTCCAGCAATAAGCTAAAAAAAATATGTTTTTAAACTATTAACTGTAATTTTCCTTGGCATCGTTCCAATTATGTATGGTAATTTTAATATATTTATCGGTTATTAATGTAGGAAAATTCTTGTTTTTTTGTTTATTTTTTTTTTTATTTATTTCCAAATTACAATTTAACCTATATTACGTTCCTTAATTCTAAAGCGTGTAAAGAAATAAATAATAAGTAAACCCCACTGAAACCAGTGGTTTGTGCGTGGGTTTAGAGTTATAACTTAAATTTACCCAATACCTAATAATAGCATTAATATATACAACAATAAGCAAACTTTATATTAATAATAAATGAGTGCCCCATTATATTAGGGATTATTTTTCCTGTTTTAATCTATCCCATTCAATGAATGTTCATATTAGCGTTAAGTCTATATATCAAAATTTTATTGTAGTTTTTTTTCTCCTTCCCCTTTCTCTCCCTTTCTTTTTTCTCTTTTCTCTCCTTACCCCAGTAATACAATGAACGAATTCCCACGCATTGATCTCAATATTCACTATTATCTAACTTCAAAATTGTCTTGATTATTTTTGTTAATTAGGTTTAGAATCTATATAAGTTTATATACTTTATGCAAGCTGTTCTACCTTGCTCCAGTAACCATTTTTTTAGGTCTGTTTTAAAAGATGGAACACATAAAATATTTCGTAAGTTCTGTGGAATGAAGCGGTATACATGTGGTCCCAAGAATTGTAGAGATCTTTGCCCAATTCTTTTATATGTCCTGTCAGTTTTATTTATCTTATTATTTTTATGTCTAGTATTGTGATCGTGTCTAATGTTTTATAGTTCGGCCCTCTTTTAGTGTTGCCTTGTTAGCATCTTAAAACAAAAGATTTGGTGAATATCTAATAGGCGGTTTTCTTTATACAGTAAATCGCTTGGATATCGCCTTTCCTTGCCAAACATTATTTTTAGAAAAAGTTTCTGCATTATCTCCAACTTCTTTAGATGTACATCATAGGCCCCACCCCAACCCAAAATTCCATACTGAATATGAGAATATACTAATGGGTAATATATTACCTTTTTTATTTGAAATGTATCTATTATTTGATTAATTTGTTTAAGTTTAAATATAATTACTCTAAGTTTTTTTATGACATTCTCGATATGTATATTCCATTTTAATAAATTATCAATATACACACCCAGATATTTAATGGATTGAGCTTCCTCAATATTCAGTTGATGTTGATTTATATGTAAGCTTGAAAATCCGGGTCCATTTTTCTTAGAATAACTAAATGCCAGATATTTCGTTTTTTCAAAATTTATAGTTAAATACATTTCATCAAACCAATCCTTAATGTAGAACATGTCACGCTCCGCTTTTGCCTTCACATCACCCCATGATTTCCCTTTATAAAACACGACTGTATCATCCGCAAAGGAAGAGATTTGACCTTCATAATTACCCTGCAATAGTCCATTAAATTAATATAGATAGAAAATAATATTGGTCCAAGAACTGTGCCCTGGGGTAGACCAAATTCAAGCTTGGTTTCTCTACTCAAGAAATCATCTATTTGCACTGTTGCCTTCTATTGGAAAAAGGTATGACTTAAAAATATCCAGAACTTTACCTCTAAATCCGTTTGCATCTAATACCTGCAGCATTATTTTGTGGTCTACAGTATCAAAGGCACCCGCTAGGTGTAAAAATATGCATATTATTTTTTTGTTTTTATCTAAACCTGAATGAATTTTATTAGTAAGATATACAATCGCGTCTTCTGTTAATATTTTTGATCTAAATCCATATTGTTTAGGAGATAAAACATTAAATGTTTCCAAGAAGGAGGATATTTGTTCTTCCTATAATCTTTGAAATAGTTGAAATTAGAGTAATTGGCCTATAGTTAGATACAATTGTTTTGTCTCCTTTTTTGTGCAGTGGCTTAATTATACCCAATTTAAGATCCTGTGGATAATTTCCTGTTAAAATAATTTGGTTAAAAAGGTGAATCAGCGGCTTATTAATATAAGAGCTAACAAGTTTTATGTGGTGTGTTGTTATACCGTCTTTCCCAGGAGCTTTATTAGGCTTAAGCTGCTTTATTACATTTACTACATCCGCATCTTTCGGGGATTTTAGAAATATGTTGTTATTATTGATTTTACACTTTCTGGGAGAACTTAAAGGTTTTTGTATCTTAGATGCAAATTTCGCAAATTCGAGTTTATTTGAAATTATTTTTCCTTCGGAACAAATCTGAGTAATTTCTTGTTTCATATCGGGTTTACGTACATATGAATTAACTACTTTCCATAACTTCTTAGGGACATTATTTGAATCTGTGATTTGAGATTAATAGTACTCTATTTTCGTTTTATAAATAAGTTTTTCCAAATATTTCTTGTATTCTTTATATGTATTGATTTTTTCGATGTCGTTGGGGAATTTTTTAGTTTCCTGGTATAATTTTTGCTTTGTATTTACAGACTTTATTAAACCGCTTGTTATCCACGGAGTTCGCTTTTTGTGTTTATTATTAATTTTAATTTTGTGTGTGGCTAAATTTTGGCAATGTTTTATATTGTCAAGTAAGTGATTTAGAAGTTCATTGGTGTCATGCTTTTTATAAAAGGGAATCCCACTTTAGTTTGCTAAACAAGTCTATAAATTTAGAGTCGTCTAATTTTTCGTAATAATTCTCACTTTTATCCCTTATCTGTTTTGCCAATTTTTTGATATCCAAGCAAGATATTATAGGAAAATGGTCTGTAATGTCATTTTTTAAAATAAATGATTTCGGATGTCGTTCTATGTTGCCTTTAAGAAATATGTGATCAATGCATGAATTTGACCCCCTCTGTATTCGAGTAGAATCATTTATTAATGACACGTATCCGTGTTCTGCCATTATTAGGTCACATTCAATTAACTAATGGAGAATAATAAATAATTATTACGGCAGGTCAAAAATAGCTGTTCAAGGGTAAACATATAATTTGCCATTTTAATTAGCATTTTATATAAATAATATATAATTATTTTGTAATAAATTGTTTATTATTAGTTTGTTTATTATATTTTTGGGGGTAGCAAGACGGATTGCCTACAAACAGCAGTTTACCTTTTTCAAAATTTATATGCGGTGTTACCAGTGATCCCTTAATACACTAATCATGTTCCTTTTCCAAACAGAAAATCTGCTTAAAGTGAGTACAATGGTTTATGAATAGACTTTTGTAAACAATTTTTTAAAGATATTTATGTAAGAAATTCGAACGATTTAAACTTGGCAACACCGGATCATCCCTCAGATACATAACCTAACCCTACAAAACCACCTCAAAGCAGCTGTCAGCTGGAAGTCAAAATCAGCTGATATATTTGTTGCTCTAGATTTTACTGAGTTGGTTATTTTCATTACACTACACAAAAAGTGTGTTAATTTTACCGGTAATTTACAATAAGTACCACTATTATTATCACTTATTCTAGTACTTTTAACTGACCATAAATCTCATTTTCAGACCATAAAATCCCATCCGTTCCGCCAAGATGAGCAGCCTCAGGGACTTTTATGCAGGCAAAAATATATTTATCACAGGAGCCACAGGATTTCTCGGGATCTGTCTTTTGGAAAAAATACTAAGAAGCATTCCGGAGCATGGCGAAATATACTTGTTAATGAGACCTAAAAAGGGCAAAGAAATCTCCGAGAGACTCGAAGAAATTAAGAAGAATCCGATCTTTGAGAGGATTTTAAAGGAACATTCAGTTGAAAAGGTATGGAAATACTATGTTGCAGTCATTTTATACTTAAGTAATTTTGTCATAAAAGGTTTTTGAGAAAGTAAAGGCGATTGCCGGCGATGTTGGCCAAGAAAATTTGGGTATTTCTGATGCTGACAGAAATATTCTTAAGGAGAAAATTAATGTGATCTTTCATAGTGCCGCAACCCTTGATTTTGGAGATACATTAAAAACCACTGTTGATATAAACTTATTAGGTAAGATATTTAAATTTTGTTAGTCTCATCAACTATAGAGTTTAATATAAATTTAGGTACAAGGAGAGTAACAGAGTTAGCGAAACAGTGCAGAAATCTTAAAGTTTTTATCCATGTCAGCAGTGCCTATGTAAACTCCTATTTATTGGAAGCAGATGAAGTAAAGAAGCAATCAATTTCTCCAAACTGATCACACATTAATCAAATAATTTGCAGATTTTATACCCTCTACCAAGGGATCCAGAAGAACTCATTGCCATGGTTGCAAAATTAAGTCCAGAGGAGCTAGAAAAGGAGACACCAATAATTTTGGGTGACCACCCCAATACTTACACCATTACAAAACATATGGCAGAACATGAAATCAAAAAATGTGAAGCATTGTTTCCCTGCACCATTGTGAGACCATCTATGAGTAAGTTTTATTTATTTATTTACATAACAATGTACTGCATTTATTTATATACACGTTCGGCGGTTGAAAAATTTCGAATATGATTTTTGCGTAATGTGTAAGAAGGAGACGGAGTGGAGCAAGAACAAACTTGGCTCCACCCTGGGCGGCTATCGCGTCGTCGTTGCGCTTATTAGTCCGGTTAAAGTTCAGTTGCAATTCCTCGCATACCTATGTACGTGTTAGCCGATCATGTTTACAATTTATTTCAACCTTTGGTATGAACAACTTTGGTTGATCAAAAGATTAATATCATTAAATGGTATTGTCATGCAGATAGTGCAGAAGAAGTTGTCGGCAGTTTTATATTTGCATATCCTGATCAGCAAGTCCCTACTGCTAAAACAATTTATAATATCTGGCATAAGTTTGAGCAGTCGGGATGTGTAAATCGGTGTGCAAAATGTTCTAGTGGCCATCAGGAACCTCGTCGAACACCTGACGCTAGGATTGAAAAGGAGGTCAAGGTGTGTGCTTTTGTGGAAGTAAGTGAACCTTGTTCTAGCTCCCAAATTTCTGAAGAACTTGATATTCCAAGTCGTACAGTGCGTGATATTTTGAAAAGAAAATTTCGAACGTTCCCCGAATTTTACGCTAGACAAGTGCAGGACTATTTAACAAACACTTTTCCTGAACGGCTTATTACCACAAGAGGTACCATGGCCTCCGCGATCTCCAGATCAGGCTATTTGACGGAAATTCTTTACCAACACCGACATGAAAGAGCCGTTAATTTGGACGAATTGCGACTTAGAATTATTAATATTTCTAGGTCCATTACACCTAAAATGTTCACCAATGTACGTAGAGAATTTGACGACAGGTTGGGATATTGTGGAGCCCAACAAGGAGGTGCATTTGAACATCTTATTAAATAATTCATTTAATTAGAATTATTATTTTGTTTAAGAGTTATTTTTCATTTTAATTTAGAATATTGTATTTAGTTTTCACCAAAGGTTTTTAAGATTTGAGCATATTAAAGTTGTTTTTTTGACTTGCGATTATGAGCACGTTAAAAAACAACATAAATTTTTATCTTTCGTGTGCACGTAAAATTCGAATACTTGATTCGAGGCTAACCTACCCATCTCCAAGCGCTTGCTAAACATCACTGCGAGCAAGCCGAAATTAAATTCACATTGCGAGCGGTACGGAGAATCGGCGTCGCTATCGGTGGGAGGTTACCGATGCAGTCGTTCTCTGTCTACTCTCTATCTATTAGGTCTAATACATTAAAACTCAATCCGTAAGATTCAACTCGCCAAACGTGTATAGAGCCAAGAGGCCAACTACAGACACTAAAATAATAATACACAATTGTCACAGAAATATATAAAATGCAATATTTACCACTAAAGCTACAATATATTTAATAGGAAAAAAAATAGTCATATACCTATGCACATAGTATACTTAACAATAATTACATTATGAACAAAAATGGCAGTTCAGAGTAGAGTCAGAGCATCATAAAGTCTGTCCTCAATTATTTTTGTAAAGCCTTGCAAATCCAATATATTAAGATTCAAGTCACCAGCATAAATATTATAATAATTGCATTTGTAAATAGGTGAGTATTTATATACATTAGTCATAGGAAAAATTAAATGAAACATTTTTCTCAGTCTGGTTTTACCAACACTTGAAAAAAATTGAACTATTGAAAGAATTTCTGGGGATTAAATTTTATTTGATAGAACTTTATACAACTATATAAGACAATTTATTAAATATCCGCAACAGCAAGTGATGGTTACAACCCTGCACTAGATAACACCTAAAATTTTTAAAAAACATATATTTGAGAAATTTATGCTGCAGTCATTCTATTGCTTTGGTGCAAACTTCTTATTGGGGAGACAATATTAACTTCCATACATCAACCTTGGTAGGACACAAAGTATTAAACACTTTTAAGCAACAGTCAACATAAAACTCTTAGTTGATCTAATAATGAGGCTTATTATTCTATATGGCTCATGTACCATGTTTGTAATATGCTCTGTAAATGCTATATTGCAATCTATTACAACTCCCAGGTCCTTCTTACTATTCCAAGCATTACACTGTGTATGTTATAATTATTTTCAACAAAATTCTTATCAAGGGTTATAGACATAGAACATCTTTTGCTATTAAAGATACGTATATTATTAAAATTTCTCTGTAAACTAGCAGTCTTCCTCAGATCTAATTTTCACATATATCTTAAGATTGTCTGCAAAAAGTAATGCTTTACAGCTACTTCTAACCGAGCAAATGTCATTGATACCCATTAAAAATAATAGAGGTCCCAAATTACATCCCTGGGGCTGCAGAGATTCAACATATTGGTGCCTGTTTGATAAATAAGAAACAATTAAATTATCAAGCACATTATTTTTGTATAGTGACTTTATAATTAAACTATGCTTAATTCTATGAAAGTTCTATTCCATGTCAGCATAAATTACTTTAATTTGCTTTTTCATATTATAAACAAATTGACAAAAGTTAATAAGATTTGTCATTGTTGACCTAAAGCTATTTCAAAAACCTTGGATTAAGAATTGTAACAGATCGGTGGTTTAGTGCTTAATTTTTAGTACCCTTCTTTTTTTTTTTTTTTTTTTTTTACAAAGCACCTAGGTGAAGAACCTGTGTGTGCCTAATAATTATAATATTATAATATATATAATATATAGAATTTTAATATATATCTACATAAAGATTTACCCTATAATATATAATAAATTACTAATATTATATTAACACTGTATATATAAACTTAAGATGGGTACTAACATAATTTTTTAATTTTATTTTATATATTTATTTATTTTTCCTAATAGTCAACTAAACTAACCCATACATACTTTAATAGGTACACATTAAGATAACAGATATATTCTATTTTTCCTGTGAGCTTAGATTGGAAATAAAGTTTGATGTTCAAAGATATAATCTTTCGCTTCTTTAATAAATTTTTTCCTATTATTTAATGACTTTATTTGATATGGCAATAAGTTAAAAAATTTTGTACCCAGATATATTATACATCTTTGATTTAATGATCTTTTACTTTGTGGTACTATGATATGCTTCTCCAAATTTATTCTTGTTTGATGGCGATGGTGAATTAGGTTTTGAGTGTTATTTTTCTTTTTAGTATAAAGACATATAGCCAATATATAAGGAGTTTTTAAGTTGCAAAGTTCTTTTGAAAAAAGAACTTTGCAACTTAATAATAAGTTCAACTAAAATAAGTTCAACTGTGGGATATAACCTTGGTTTTTGAAACACAGTTTTTACAACTGAATTTTGAATTATTTTTAATGATTTCAAATAGGTGGCACTTGCTCCCAAACTGAGATTCCATATCGCAATGTCGGTTCAATCAGAGATTTATAAAACATCAATAGAAGTTGTTTGGTTAGTATCGTTCTTAACAGATAAAATTTCCTAGTAAGGCCCTGATTTTTGCAGTAAGATATTGAGCATGCAAATCCCAGAGTAGGTGTTGGTCCAATATGATACCCAGGTATTTTATATTTGTTACGGCATTTATAGGTTCATTAATGGTATTAATCATAATATTTTCATAATTCGGACGATTTACATTAGTTAATGAGAAGGCAATATATTTTGTTTTTTTAATGTTTAATGATAAGTTATGAGAATCTAAAAAGTGTTTTATTCTTAAAAGTCCATTACATAATTTATTTTTTACTGTATCCCAGGTATCAGCAGTAAATATTGCTGTGGTGTCATCAGCAAAAGAAACAATTTCACCCCCTATGTCAAGACTAAATAACATGTTTACATATATTTTGAACAGAATTGGTCTCAGTACGGTTCCCTGTGGTACACCCATATTGATTATCTTTGGATTACTATAACACTCACTTATTTTTGTATATTGAATTCTATTTTCTAGATAATTTTTAAACAGAAAGAAAGGACTTTACCTCTAATGCCTCTAATACAGCACAAGATGTATGGTGAACATAAACAGGCAATATTGGCTCATCACAAATTTTTACGATAGAGCCCTGCAAATGAATGTTTATCTGGTATAATTTATTTACATATTATTAACTTGTTTAAAATTTGTAAAAAATGCTAAAAAACTTTTAAAATCATAAGTATGCACACTATGGACATCCCGTACAAGATCGTGAAAATGACCCAAAATTAAGCCCTTACAATCTAAAAGCTTTGATTCAATACCTTGATAAGATCTTTGATTAACTACACTAACATTGCGATAACAAACAAAAAATCTTTATGGTTTAGACTAATTTTCACACCAAGAGCTTCTAGGTTCTTAGCAAACATGTAAAAAATTTCAGCTTTCAATTTTCTGTTCAAAGTTATTAATACACCACCACCATGTTTTTTACCAATAAGCTTTTGAGCACTATCCTTTCTAAACACTAATCTATCAATATTGAATTCTTTTTCATAAACAGAGCCATTAATCCATGTATCCACGTTATGTCATAGCTATTGTTTGATAAATTTAATTTTTATACAGCCAACCTGCTTTTAAGAATTCAACAATTCTAATAATAAACTTGTAGATTTGCTTATGTAATTGGTTTAGCACTGTTGGTGATTTGAAAATGTGTACTTTGGACAGGGAAAAAATTGATATCTTTATTAGCATCTATGGTTAAATCAATGACGTTATTAAAATTAAGCAAACCTACAGGATCACCATTTAGCTAATAGTTATAGTGCTCAGCTCAGACCCAATAGACTTCTTGATTTTCATTAATTTCTACATGAATTAAATTTTTATAACTTTAAAAAACATCCATTTTTTATTAAGACTTTATATAATCATTTCAGTTGTTGGGGCATGGAAGGAGCCAGTTCCAGGATGGACTATAAGCAAAAATGGTCCCCAAGGTTTTCTTATGGGAGCTTCCAAAGGTGTAATCAGAAGATTACCTGTGGCTAAAAATCTGGTTTACGATTACATACCCGTTGACATTGTTGTAAATAACTTGTTGGTTGCTGGATACCATGCAGGTATATTCTGTTTTCATCACATGTGAGACGCTTGGACCGATAATAATTGATATCAAAAATTGATAATAAAGTGATCATTATTTCAATAAATCTTTTCCGTAGGAGCCACCCAAACAAAGCAACTCGAAATCTACCACAGCACCTCAAGCACCAGAAATCCATTTAAGTGGGCGTCAGTAGAGCAGAGTGTCAACATGTACCTCCATAAATTCCCACTTAAATCGGCCGTTTGGTACCCCAATTTGAAATTTATAAGCTCCATCAGTTATTATAAATTCTCGTCCTTTTTCGTACATATTTTGCCAGCCCTTATTTTGGATACAGTGCTAAGGTGTACCGGTGGGAGAGCCATGTAAGTATTTTTTACTTACCTTTTATTTATAAAAGTAGTTTATTGTCCAAAAATCTAAATTTAGTTGATAAAGCATGGTAAGTATTTACTATTATTTATGAGTAACATTAATCATAGCAAATTATTACATTTAATATCCGCGTAAAGACTAAATTATTGTGGAAATAAAAAATCGAATAAAAAAAAACAAACGTCTAATGAAAAAACTAAATACCTACCTAATATACCGGGAATATAATTATTGGCTTCCCTGTACATTGTACAGAAAAAATGTAAGATACCTTTTTGAAGAGACCAATCTGGCAAACCCTCGTGCAAAGTTTCAAAAAATTTTAATAAGCGAATCTTGAATTAGTTTGGAGAATGGTGTCCATGTTCTGGGATGTATTTTTATAGGTATTTGCTAGCAAACACAGTAGAAATTAAAGGTCTTATTTCACCAGAAATTCCTTTTATTATGACGACCGGTTTCGCGATTACAATATCATCGCATCATCAGGTCGAGGACTAAAAGTAAAAGACACAATTTACATAGATACTACGCTTATCAAAAATTGGTAAAATGCTGAATAAAATCGAATTTTAAAGCGTACTTACATTGTTAAAAACGAGATTTGTCAAAACAAAACAAAAGCACATATAGAACGGTACAGCTAAAATTAAGCAAGTAAATCTTATCGTAAGATAACAAATAATACACTTAGGTTTAAAACAATAACATCTAAAAAGCACCGTTACAACACAATAGACAAAACGATCTAAAAACTATGATAACCGCCATTCAAACTAATCTGACCAACAGAGTCATCTATATCTAGTTTTCATAATTAAGAAAGAACGTTACAAAGAAATCTATATTTTATATCCTATAACCGAATAGGTACTAGATAGCGGTACCCACAGTAACTTTAAAATATTTTAAAACTGTTAAACAGATGTCTCCACCAGTTTATATTAAGAAAACAACGGGGTTTTTATTAAAATAAATTAACCGGAAAGGGAGGGAAGAGTTATTCAAATAAAATATTAATTAAATTAGTTTCAGGAATGTTAATCTGAATATTAAGAGATTTATCATATTCTTTTTTGAGAGATCTTTTAATCTCAAGTAATTCAAGATTATTTAGATTTATGTTGTCCTGAACTCTATGTAAGATCTTGTAATTATCTAGTAGATTCGATGGGGACCGGTCTCCATAATATGCTTAGCAAATAATGACTCAGGATTGTTTTGTCTAATGCATCGGTCATGTTCGCTAAACCGAGCTTCAAAACTACGCTTCGTTCTACCTACATAAAAATAACCACACTCACAATAAAGCTTATAAATTCCTTTACAAGATAACGGATCCGTTTTGTCTTTATTATTAATCAATAAGTTACCTAATGAATTGCTCGATTTAAAGGCAACCTTAACATTTAAAGAAGTTAGAACTCGTTGGATTTTATAAGAAACTGCTCCATTGTATGTAAGTGAAATGAACTTATTTACTGGCTGATTACTTAATATTGTTTGATGTGGTATGTAGACATTTTGGAACGCATTACGTAATAGAAATTTATTTTTTATTTTGTCTACTAAATTGGGAGAAAAATTATGAGTTTGGGCAATTTGTTTGATAATATTCAACTCTCTATCCCTGCTTTCAGTTGTTTGAGGAATCTGTAGTGCTCTATTTACATAACTATTTAAAGCTGCTACTTTATGTGAAAAAGGATGGAATGACTCATTGTGTATGATTGTTCCAGTGTGGCTAGGTTTTATTATTTTTAGGTTTATTATCATGTTTATTATTTACGTTTTTAATAAGTAAGTCTAAAAAGGTTATGGTTTTATTGACTTTGTTGGTCAGATTAGTTTGAATGGCGGTTATCATAGTTTTTAGATCTTTTTGTCTATTGTGTTGTAACGGTGCTTTTTAGATGTTATTGTTTTAAACCTAAGTGTATTATTTGTTATCTTACGATAAGATTTACTTGCTTAATTTTAGCTGTACCGTTCTATATGTGCTTTTGTTTTGTTTTGACAAATCTCGTTTTTAACAATGTAAGTACGCTTTAAAATTCGATTTTATTCAGCATTTTACCAATTTTTGATAAGCGTAGTATCTATGTAAATTGTGTCTTTTACTTTTAGTCCTCGACCTGATGATGCGATGATATTGTAATCGCGAAACCGGTCGTCATAATAAAAGGAATTTCTGGTGAAATAAGACCTTTAATTTCTACTGTGTTTGCTAGCAAATACCTATAAAAATCTTGAATTATTCAATTAAATGTAATTGCAAAATTACCAAATTTTCGGTTCGCGACGCACCACCCGGTATAATAAAACTTTGCAAATAACATTTAATGTACAAAAAATATCATCAAATTAATGCTAATCACACCATGCTTTGTACTTCTTAAAAAATCTTCTCCAAAACCTTTGAAAAGGTCAATCACCAAATGTTACTATATAAAATAAAGAGAATGGGTGGGTGTTGATGGATTCTTGCTGCTAGTGACAACTTGGTATAGATATCAGAATATTACAAGAATATAATAAAATACATAATAATAACAATAAGTGGCACAGAATATAACAATAATCAATAATATGAAAATGAACATAACTATAGCAAAAATAAAGAACAAAAAAGCAAAAAATACAAAAACGTAAAACAATATAGACAATTTTAGCACTTTAGTTTTTTTTTAAGTCTTAATTTCAATGAAGTCTACGAAGCGGTCAAGATTAAGCTCATTAAATGCTCTTATCATTATTCTGGTGATTGGAGAAAAGAATCCGTAATTGGCATGATGGAAACGCAAACGAAACATACAGTGGTGGTCAAAAGTATGGAAACTTTAGACTTTTTCAAAAAATGCAGAAAATATGGAACTCTCAAACAATATAAATAAACAGCTTATCAGCAAATAAAGAAATTCCAATGGAGGTAAAGCAAAAGAATGTTGTTTATTAGTTTTGATGAAAGAGGAGTTATTTCTCTGTGGCCAAATGTATGGAAACCTTTAATAAAATCATAATAATTGTTTACTACAAGCTGTTTAACGGTACGATTTTGTTTGAGTGAAGACAGGCATCATGCCTAAGTGTAAATACTTATCCAGTGATTTAAAAAGTAAAATAGTTAAACTATACCAGAAGAAATAATTAAAAAATTTGAAGAGAGAGGAAATGTTTCGGTAGCCCACAAGCAAGGAAGACCAAGAAAGTTGTCCAAAAGAACTATGAAGGTAACTGGAGAAATGAGTGAAATGGGGATTTCTGTGTCTGCTCGCACGGTGAGAAGAAGGCTAAATGAAGTGGGGCTTTTTGGAAGAGTTGCTGTAAAGAAACCACTAATATCAAAGGAAAATAGAAAGGATCGCTTGAAATTTGCACGAGATCATCTTACCTGGTCTCACCAAAATTGGAATACTGTATTGTTTAGTGACGAAAGTAAGTTTCAATTATTTGGGAGTGACGTTAAGTCCGGCGACCAAAAGGTACAAGGTACAGCCACAAATACCAAATGCCTACGGTAAAACATGGTGGTGAGAGCGTAATGGTGTGGGGTTGTTTTTCCCGATCAGGTGTTGGCCCCCTGGTTAAAATTGATGGAATAATGGACCGTTTTCTATACAAAGACATATTGGAGAACAACATGTTGCCTTATGCTGAGGAGGAAATGCCATTGAGATGGTTGTTTCAGCAAGACAACGACCCTAAACACAAGTCCCAATTTGTGAAAAACTGGTTAAATAAACAGAGCATTGCTTTAATGGATTGGCCTTCACAGTCCCCAGATCTGAATCCCATTGAGAATTTATGGGATAATTTGGACAGGAAGATTCGAAACCATTCGATTTCAAACAAGGCTCAACTGTGGGAAATACTGCAAACTGAGTGGGCTGCCATTTCCAGTGAAGACTGTGCAAGACTTGTCGATTCTATGCCACGAAGATGTAGAGAAGTAATAAATTATATGGATATGCCATGCCACAAAATATTAGCAGATTTTGATTTAGATGTAATTTATATAAATAACTTCAGTTTCCAAACTTTTGGTCAAAAAAATATTAATTTTATTTCATTTTCTTTTTATAATACGTTTAATTTCAAATTAATATGTTAAGTTAGGTAATATATTATATATACTTTATCACAATATGAGTAACTTTATTATAGTACCTGGTTTCTTAAAAAAAATACAAATTAAAAAAGTTTCCATACTTTTGGCCACCACTGTAGCAGAATTCTGTTTTTTTGTACAGTTTTAAAAATATCAGGGCAGTAAAAAATTCCATTTAATTATCATTTGTATTTTATAAAATATGAGCAAATCTGATCGAGTCCTTCTTGCTTTAAGACTATCGATGTTAAACATATCCTCTATTATCTTTTAATTAATATGAAAATTCTGGTAAATTTTAATGTCACCCTTGAAGGCTAGGAAACGAAGAAATGCTTTTTGAACAGCTTCAACTAATTCCACATCGTTAGAATAAAAATGTGGCCATACAGGTGAGGCATATTCAAGCCCAGAATAAACACTTCAATAATAGACATCTTGAAATAAAAATAATTACGCATACCCTTATTGATTATGATGAATTTAAAATAATAATTCCGTTAAAATTAATTTATTGAAAAATTAGTTACTTACAGTGGACTTCGGATATAACAAACCCGTTTAAAGTGAACATTCGGTTATAGTAAACGCCTATTCAAATACCCAAAAAACTACCATAAGAACAATGTAATTTTTTTCCGTTTATAGCGAACCCGGTTATAATGAACTCTCGGGTAAAATGAACTAAATTTTATCAAGACCAAGAAAAATATTTCGCTTATAGTGAACTTTTCGGGGAATCCCACGGTAATTCCCCGAAAATTAAATTTAGCACCATCGCCGTTGTTTTGTTTTCAGTGGCATTTCACTTCACGCGTTACTTACTGTGAGTTATTTATACGAGTGTTTTGCTGTTTTGTGCTGGGTGCTAAGTCTTGGATAGTCAAAATGGAGAAGCAAAAGCGTAAAGCTTTAATATTAAAAGAAAAATATGACATTATTCAAAAAATGAAAAGTGGTGTTAAACAGAGTGATATTTGTCGTGAATTAAATTTGCCAAAATCAACCGTTTGCATAGTTTGGAAAAAGAGGGAAGAGATTTTATCAGCATATGGTAAAGTTAATGCAAAGTGTAAAAGACTTAGAAAATCGGCTCATGAAGGGGTTGATAGAGGACTTTTACAGTGGTTTACACCACAAAGAAAGGAAAACGTTCCATTAAGTGGTCCTATTCTTCAAGAAAAAGCTAGTGAAATGGGTAGTAAAATTGAAGGAAAAACTTTTGAATGTTCTAGAAGCTGGATTGAAAGTTTTAAGAAGAGAAACTGTATTACTGGAGGGAAAATTATTGGCGAGTCTGCATCAGTTGACATGGATGTTGTTAATAACTGGTTTACTACTGTTTGGCCCGATCTTCGTAAGTATTACAGCAGTAATGGAATGTAACATTTTTAATGCTGACGAGACCGGACTTTTCTATAAACTAACCCCAAATAAAACTTTAAAATTTGTTGGAGAAACCTGTGCTGGCGGAAAACTTTCTAAAGTTAGAATAACAGTGCTAGTCGCTTCAAACATGTCAGGAACAGAAAAAAGAAAGCTGCTTGTTATCGGTAAATCCGCCAATCCTAGATGTTTTAAAAACAAAATGTTGCCAGTTAAATACAGAGCAAACAGTAAGGCATTGATGACATCTAATTTGTTTACTGAAGAGTTGCTCCAGTGGGGTGCAGAGTTACAGAAGAACAAGAGGAAAATATTACTTTTAGTCGATAATTGTCCAGCACATCCCGAAGTTCCTCTAAACCAAATTAAATTGGTCTTTATGCCTCCTAATACCAGTTCAAAGCTGCAGCCTATGGATCAAGGAGTAATTCATTCTTTGAAAATAATGATAATAAAAATGTTACAGGCAATTGATAATGGAAAAGATTTTTCAGTGAGTCTTTTAGATGCTGTAAACTTCATACATCTAGCTTGGCAGGAAGTAAGTGCAAAAACCATTGCAAACTGTATTAAGCATGCAAGATTTTTTGAGGTGGACGATGAATTTTCTAAATGAATGGTTAAAAAAACATAGTAATCAAGAAAATACTGACATTCAAGGATCCGTTGAAGAGGAAATGAGAAAAAGGATAAATGACTTTGACTTGCAAAAATTCATTTCTATTGATGACCATGTTATTTCAACCGAATCTATAACAGAGGAGCAGATTATCCAGTCAGTTTCAAAAGGTACTATAAAACTAACTTTAGAATAAAACTAACCTTTTGTCTTTTATTTTTTTTAGCAGTAAATGTAGAAGTCGGAAGTGATGATGACGAAAACGATCAGGAACCTAATGAGGATGTTGATTAGAGAAATGACGGAAATACGCACTTTTTTGCAATCATGTGAAGTTCCAGAAGAAGTCTGGAATAGTTTTTCTACCCTAGAGGGATATATAAGTAACATAAGTTTTTCAAACAGACTTATACAAACCAAGATTTCTCAGTAATACTAAGTAGTTACAGATACGTAGATCATGACTTACTAGCTATATACATATTCTATATGTATAAAAACTGTATGTGCTGTTTATCCTTATAATAAAAGCCAGTTATAATCTTTATTTTATTTAATTATTAAAATACATATACGTACATATTCTAACATTAACACCATTCTGTTTTTCTTTTAAAGTGAACTTCGGATATAGTGAACCTATTTTGATGTATTTTTCAAGTTCACTATATCCGGAGTTGACTGTAATTTAGTTGAAAATTATTAAAAACTGGTTCATTGGGAACAAGGGATAAAACTGATTAAAATTCGCAGTACTGAATATTCTTCCAGGACTATATTCTTGGATGTTTGCCCTGACATTTCTAAAATATTTATAGTGTAACTAATACCCTCATAATCAGAGATACTTGTATTCAGAACTGAGCAAAATACATTGTCACAATTGAAACAAAAATAATCTATGAAAGTTGAAGAATTGTAATCCGAGTTGGTTCGTTAAAATGCATATTTAATTATTTTAATCCATATCATGTCAAAAGCGTATTTCCATAAAGTAATATATTATTATTTTCAGCCTGATGAGGTTGCACCATAACGTCAACACGTCACTTGACCGACTGGCCAAATTTATTTTCACAGAATGGAAGTTCCCAGCCAAAAGAACCGCCGAGCTCCAATCTTATCTCAAAGATCAGGACCGGGACGATTTTAATGTTGACGTCTCATCGTTGGTGTGGCCGGTGTACTTTGATGACTTAACTTTGGGGGCAAGAGTTTACCTCAGCAAGGATCCAGAAAAGACTCTGAAAAGTGCCAGAAAGAAGGATAACATGTAAGTTATTGTACTGAGGGTCTATATATTATATTTTTTGTTTTTATTCCAGACTCTATGTGATGCACATTCTCTTTAAAACGGGCGTGGTAGCGCTGATTTGGTATCTTCTGGCCAGCATTTTTGGTGTGTCTATGGCTCGCTCTTGGCCAATCTTTATTCCCGCTGGAATTGCTTTCTTAGCAATTTTGTAATTTTTTAAGTTGAATGGTAAATAGCAGATTTATAAGTTTTACTTAATATTTGTGTTGGTTCAGTTCATTTTTGTATACACCAAAGAAAATATTTTTTAGGTACAATTTTGTATTGGGTTACATGAAGTAATCAACTTGAATACTTACATTATATTACTTATATTCATGCCAATATTGTTTTTTTTAGTATTAAATTGAAACAGTATGGATTATTAAGCATTTATAATCTTAATAGTAAAATTAATAATTATTACTACTAGTTGAAAAAAAGAAACATATGTAGACACGACATAGGCTATTTGATCCACAGATGTAAAATGATTGATAGTTTCTTTTTGCAATAAAAATATTTACACAATTTATACGCATTTTTACTCTCATACAATATTCGCACGCAATTATTAAAAAGTTTACAAAAAAATAATGCCTGTATCCACAAATAACTCTTTATTATTTTAAAATTAATAAAAATCAGTACGACAATATTATAACATGAACACTAAGAAGAATTAATAAACTTACTGGTTCCCACCCAACACCTGCCCTGATCCCCAATTGTGACCCCCCCTGAACACACCAGGTCCTCTGGGTACGCCGGGAGGCCTCTCTGGTGCCTGCCCGAACCCATGCACACCCCCAATTTCATCCGGAAATATATTCTTTAAAAACCCCGGTGTGGAAAGTAAAGCCGGTCCGCCCAATTCCTGGGGATATTTAAAGGCGAGGAAGAAATATAGGTGACCAATTAGGATACCTATTAGTTCCATTACTCCTCCTCCTGATATGACTAAATTGAATCCCAAAAGAACCCAAGGGAGGAACACTGCTTTGAAGCGGGTTCCAAACCAAAAGGTCACTATTACGTCTTTGTTCAGCTGGCACCAGATGTAGAGAACTGAGAGAACCATTGGGTCCATTAGAAGCTGAAAATGTTACTCTATTATAATCCTTATCAGCTTTAATTAATTAGGAATATATTATTCATTTCGCCACAAGAAACTTAAGGAAACAATATAGATGAAAAGTAAGTACATCTCAAATATATACATGGTATTAATTAATGGTATGTCATAGTTTGAAGGGTGCAGTATTATCTAGCTCAAGTTGAATTAATATTAGTTATCTTGCAATGGTTCGCATCGTATTTGAAGGATCGGTATCAAAGTGTTTCCTTAGGTGGTTCCTCCTCAAAACAGCAGCCTGTTTCACATGGTGTCCCACAGGAACCAGTGTTGGGTCCCATTTTGTTTCTGATTAAGTTAGCTTGTTGCAGTCACGGCATTTTTTAATTTTGGCTAAATCCCTATTTACTGTATTATTTAGGTTTTCAACACTAACATCATGCCAAAGTACTGTTGCATCATCTGCAAATTGAATAAATATACCTTGTATATCAAGGTTTGCCATATCATTTATATACAGGGTGGTCCATTTAACTTGAGACATCGCAATATCTCGAAAACTAAACATGAATCCAGAAAATGTTTCATGTGAAGTTTGAATGGTTTCCAGGGGCCATAAAATCACGTTATTGGTTTGACCTTAAGTGGACGTCTTCAAGGTGAAATGAAGGTCAACTTCACTATTTTGCATAGAAACCTCTGTTTTTTTTATAGTATCTGATTTAGCGTTAAAAAATAAGTAACTTTTATCTGACACTTTTTTACATGCGACCCCTCCTTTTCAAGATATTAATTCTTGATTCTTTTACGAATTTTTTTCTTGACAATGACATTTGCCCTTGTAGGTAGTATCTGATGATCTATCAAAAGGAGTGAAAGTATCTTATGATACAATTTTATTATCAACAGAATCGAAAACTTGAAAATAAAACGTACAAAGTTCAAATAAAAGAAATTGAAACAAAAAAGTCAGAAAATTATTTCAATAAATGTTCAAAGCGTTGACAACCTTCCACTTCTATACATTTTTCGACTCGCTTTCTAAACGATCGATGAACAGAGTGCAGCATCTGTGGAGTTATCTGCCGGCAAACCTCCGTGATTCGCAGCTTCATATTTTCGGGAGTCGTTAGTGGCAAATAACCCCATAGAAAAAATCTAAGGGCGTCAAATCAGGTGACCGTGGCGGCCAGTGGACTGCTCCAGCAAAAAATTACGGTATTTTTGGCCTGTAAGGACACCATCAATAAAATAAGGTCCTATGACTTTATCATTGATGATGCCACACATTCACAAACCATGGCCGCTGATGTTCTATCGCTCGAAACTACCTGGGATTTTCAACTGCCCAATAATGCATGTTATGACGATTAACTACACCATAGTTTGTAAATGAAGCTTCATCGGTGAATAAAACGCGCAGAAAGAAATGGTTATTTTCATGCAACTGATTTTGGGCCCATTCACAAAACTTCGATTTCGGAAATCATTCCCGTGAAGCTCTTGATGTAACGACAAGTGATACGGATGAAACTTGTGGCGTTTCAAAATTCTCAGGACAGTTGTTTTGGAGATTCCGAATCAGAAGAAATTGATCGTGAGCTGTCTCCAGGATTATGGGCAACTGGAGCTAAGACGGCAATTTCATTATTTTGACTGGTAATGCTTTTCTTTCGTGATCGATTTATCGTTCTTACACTTCCATCTTCTATAAAGTGGTTCACTACACGATAAAATGATGCTCGCGATGGAAGTCGCCGTTGAGGATGTCGCATGGTATACAGTTCAATGGCTCTATTAATATTCTGTTCAGATTCACCATAGATAAGGACCATTTAAACTTTTTCATTTATTGTTAGGGATTCCATAGTCACTCAACAAAATAGTCAAATACTTGATAACTGAACGAATACTGTGAACCAAAATAATCTCTCATTTACTTTATTCATCAGTATTTGTTTACAATCGACTAAAATAAACACGTGAGATCTGTTCACTATAAAAAATTTTCGCATTATAACAACTTGCATTGATTATTGATTAACAATGCCTTGTCACAATAATATTGAAGAATTGCTGAACCAAAGCTATTCATGTTTCTAATGTTATTGTCAAGGAAAAAATTCGTAAAAGAATCAAGAATTAATATCTTGAAAAGGAGAGGTCGCATGTTAAAAAGTGTTAGATGAAAGTTACTTATTTTTTAACGCTAAATCAGATACTATTAAAAAAAATAGAGGTTTCTATGCAAAAAAGTTAAGTAGACGTTCATTTGACCTTGAAGACGTCAACTCAAGGTCAAACCAATGACGTCATTTTATGACCCCCTGGAAACCATTCAAACTTCACATGAAACATTTTCTAAATACATGTTTAGTTTTCGAGATATTGCGATGTCTCAAGTTAAATGGACCACCCTGTATATAAATGATATGGCAAACCTTGATATACAAGGTATATTTACTCAATTTGCAGATGATGCAACGGTACTTTGGCATTATGTTAGTGTTGAAAACCTAAATAATACAGTAAATAGGGATTTAGCCAAAATTAAAAAATGTGTGACACCCTCTGAATATAGATTAGGGTTTCTTAAAAAACCTACCTATACCTGCTCGAGCAACGGCTACTGCATTGACGAGCCCTTCGATGACATAGGTCCAGTTCAATAAATTACACAGTTGTGATTTACGATTACATAAGGGTTTATTGTACCTTTTGGTTAGTAATAATTAACAGGTATAGACTAATGAACGATTTACAATGTTGAAGTTAGTTATTTACCAGGGTTTACAATATTAGTTGACGTTACCAGCCTTCCAGAATCACAAGACCAATAGCAGGAACTTAGCAGGAACCAGGAACGGCATTAGCACTAACGTCACCTTGGTTTGTGCAGCTATTGACAACCACTGTTGCACTCACAACGTTGCACTCACTTTCAGTTCAGTTTTCCACCTTTACGCACACTTATTCACTATAGACTTTTTTACATAACTTAAACTACTTTATCGTAACAATTAGGTATACATATATGAACTTTAGACAAATACTTAAACGGAAGAGAGTGAGAGAGAGAGGAATTGCTTGCGCCAACTTGCTCTTGACTAACTTATTTTCTCGGTACTTTAAGCTTTGTGAATTCCTTCACTGGTGAAAGAAACCTTGTGTTTCGAGGGCGCGAGAGTAGGTACTTCTTTTTGCGGTGACTGAGTGAATACTGATTTTTTCTCGTGGGACTCGGGGTGAAATGTTGGGTAAAAATGTGGGATGCACGTGTGTCATGGGGCCAACACTTAAGTGAACTTGAGGAGAAAAATGGATTTTTAAGTGCACTTAAGCTAAACTGGTAACAAAGGCATTTCTTAAAAAGTAGGTAAAAACACATGTTGGGATTTGGGAGAAAGTTCAGGCAAAAATTATTTACTTGAGAAAAAAGGTATTATTCGTTTGACAACCATAAACTTCGATTCCATAAAATCATAAAATAAAATAAATTGTTAAAATTAACTTTTAACATACTCCCCCCTTTTGAAGGCTTTGCCTTCAACAAACATTATACATTATAACTTATAGACAAAACTTATCAAGAAATACTATGGTTAAACTAAGTTACTATCAGATTTGGGCAACGGGCATAATTTGGTTATATTTCTAGTAAATATTCCATTTTTAGTCCTAATTTTTACCAAGCGTATTTTACCATCTTTATTAGGTAAAGTGTCTACTACTCTGGCCAACGGCCAATCAAGAGGTTTGGTGTTCTCATCTTTAAGAAGAACAAGGTCATTTGTTTCAATATTGGGGACTGGGGACATCCATTTAGGCCTATTCTGAAGATTGTTGAGATACTCTTTGGTCCATCTAGTCCAAAAGAATTGTTGAATCTGACTTAACCTTTGCCAACGATCTAAGCGGTTTTCAGGAATTGACGAGACATTGGGCTCAGGGTACGAAACGAGAGGACTTCCAACTAAAAAATGTCCAGGGGTAAGACAAGTTAAGTCCAGTGGATCAGCTGATAGGGGAAGAAGTGGCCTGGAGTTTAAAATAGCCTCAATTTGTGCTAAAATAGTGGAAAAATCTTCAAAGGTTAAATTCTGGTTTCCAATTAATCTTCGTAAGTGATGTTTAGTACTTTTTATAGCTGCCTCCCAAAGACCACCCCAGTGAGGAGAGAAAGGAGGTATAAATTGCCACTGTATTTCATGGCATGAGAAAAATGCAGTCAATTGCTCTTGTGTCTGTTGTGACTTAAGCGTGTCATAAACTTCTTTAATTTGATTGCTGGCACCAGAGAAATTTGTACCATTGTCACTAAAAATTGTTGCCGGGCATCCACGTCTTGAAATAAAACGTTTAAAGCATGCTAAAAATGCTTGTGAAGAGAGACTTGATACTAGCTCCAAATGAACAGCTTTAGTGACCATGCATACAAATAAAGCGATATACGCCTTTTCAATTTTGGCGCGTCGAAGAGATGACGATTTAATAATAAATGGTCCTCCAAAATCGACACCTGTTGTTAAAAACGGTCTAGAAGGGACAACTCTGGATTTAGGGAGATCTGCCATAATTTGTTCTCCTGTTTTAAGCTTAAATTTATAGCATTGTAAACAGTTTATAGAGATCTTTTTTATTTCTCTTAATCCATTTAGCGGCCAGTATTTAAGACGAATATTTGACAATATCGTTTGAGGACCAGCATGTCCTAACCTAATGTGTTCCTTTTTTAGCAAGAGTCCAACAACATGGTTTTTTGAGGGCAATAAAATTGGAAATTTTTGATTAAATGATATGGGTGCTTGGGATAATCTGCCTCCAACCCTTATGAGATTGGAGGTATCGATAAAGGGGTTTAACCTAAGGACTTGCTTGTTTGAAATTTTTCTTTCTTCTGACTTTAGTTCACTGATTTCCTTTGAAAACGTTTGGTGTTGAACTTGCTTTACTATAAAAATTTCTGCAGCCTTTAATTCAGTTACAGCTAAAGCACCATAAAATTTTTTACCATTACCTTTACAATTATTTACAAATCTATGTATAAATGCAATAGTTCGTTGCAATCGCGAGAAGTTAGAAAACCGATTAAAAAGTGTTATCCAGAAATCTTCGGAGTTAACAAGCAAGACCGTTTTTGCTTTTCTTGCTTCTTCTTCAGTGGAGCAAGGTCCCTTTTCATACATTTTTAAATTTAAATTCGGATCCAGTAAGAACTTTGGGCCGTTCCACCAAAGCGTAGAGGTGAGAATCTGGTCTGCGGTAAATCCGCGAGAAAGATGATCAGCTGGATTATCCGCAGTTGGAATATGACGCCATTTGCAGTCTTGGGATAAAACCTGAATTTGAGAAATGCGGTTTGCTACAAACACATTGAAACGAGAAGGGTGGGCATTTAACCAAGCAAGTACAATCTCAGAGTCAGTCCAAAGATTAATGTTGTCAACTGAAAATCTTTCTTTTAATATGGAACACACACGAGTGACTAAATTGGAAAGTAAAAGTGCTCCACAGAGTTCCATGCGGGGAATTGTAATTTCTCTTATCGGGGCTACTCTACTTTTGGCAGTAATAAGTTGACAAGAGACATTTTTGTTAGGATAAAGGGCTCTTATATACACACACGCACCATATGCCTTCCTGCTGGCATCTGAAAATCCATGGATTTGAAGTGAACTGGGATTATTATTAGCTAGGAAAAAACGTGGAATTTTTAAACACATTAGTTGGGGAAGATCTTTAATAAAGGTGGTCCATTGGGTTAAAATGGGTTCTTTCAGGGGTTCATCCCAATTGATTTTTTCCTTCCAAATGTTTTGCATAATTAATTTAGCATTTACAACAATGGGAGCTATGAATCCTAAGGGGTCGTACATTTGCGCAATTTTAGATAAAACTATACGTTTAGTAATTATGCTTTCGGACCTAGTATCAGGTAAAGAGATAAAAAACTCATCTGAGTCGGGATTCCAGCCTACACCAAGGACTTTATTTGAAATTCCCTCGGTTTCTATGGTGAAACTTTCTTGGGACCCATTATCACAAGTTTTGGACAAAAATAAATTGCTATTTGAACACCATTTATGTAAGTGAAAATTTCCAATCTTGCAAAGTTCCAACAGCTGCCTATGTAATTCTACCAAATTTTCATAGGTATCTTGCCCACAGAGAACATCGTCCACGTAACATTGAGATAAAATAGCTTGAGACGCAAGAGGATAATCGTCTTTATGAATAATGGCAAGTTCATTCAGGGTGCGTGTAGCCAAATAGGGGGCACAGTTCGTGCCATAAGTGACGGTGAGTAATTCAATGCATTGCATTGGCTGAGAGGGATGGTCGCGCCATAAAATATTTTGCAGGTAAGTTTGATTTGGGTTAACGCGCACCTGTCTATACATTTTTTCGATATCAGAAGTGAGAGCGAATTTAAAACTTCGAAACCTAAGTAAAATATCAAACAGTTCAGGTTGAACTGTATATCCTTTATGCATTACGTCATTGAGTGATAGCCCAGAAGACGTTTTCATAGATCCGTCAAACACTACACGAAGTTTAGTGCTTGTACTGTCCTCACGAATTACACAGTGGTGAGGCAGAAAGTATCGATTTTTGTGATTTTCAGTTCTAAGGGAAAGGGGAATAATTCGTGCATGATTGAGTGAGATATATTCACCGATAAATTTTTTGTATTCAAGAAAAAGGTCAGGAGATTTTTGAAAACGCTTTTCTAAGTGGTGAAACCTTTTCTTGGCTAATGAATATGACTCTCCTAGCGGATGTGACTCTTGGGGCCTTTTAAGGGGTAAGTCGACTTGAAAATGACCATCTTTAAATACCGTGGTATTTTGAAAATTCTGTTCAACCATAGAATCTTCAGGGGATAGGGGTTTTTCGTGAGTGGGCGAGACATCTTCTAGTAACCAAAATTTCTCAATTAATGAGTCCAGTGAGCAATCTGAATTTAATAATTTCACTAAAAAGCAATTCTTAGAATTTGCCAAAGGGGTTTTGTGAACGAGAGCTTGGGAGGGGATTAATCCTGAAAGAATGTGGCCAAAGTAGGTACCTACCAACGTTAAAGAGTCGTTGTTAACCTTGGTGTATTCGCCTGAAAGAATGTGGTAGTATACATCTGCTCCCAACAATAAATCTATTGTAGAAGGCGTATCAAAGTAGGGGTCTGCAAGCGGTGTATTATTGGGAAGGTTCAACATAAATTTGTTGACTTTAAAGTGAGGGGATTTTTCTGTGATTTTGTCTAATACACAGCAGTTAACATTCAGGAAGTAATCGTGATTGTGACAGGAATGAATTCTCAGGGAAATTGCGTGATTAGAGTGCTTAATTTTGCCGCCAATACCAGAGATTTGTATTGGCTGCGTCTTAGGAGAGAGATCAAGTCTTTGAACCAGCGATTGGGTTACTATTGATATAGTACTCCCGGGATCTAATATTGCCTTTGCAATAATAAAATGACCATTCTTGTCGGGTATTTGAATCAATGAAGTACCTAATAAAACTTCATTATCTTCAGTGGCGAAAACTGACAAAGTCACAGGTTTATTAGCGTGAGGGCGATTCGAGTTAATTTCATTGCTTGTGCTTGGGATTTGTGGTTCTTGAGTCTGAGAGGAGCTTTGGCTTGAACCTTGATTCCGAGAATGGGAGCTATTTATGAGAAGCGAATTTCTGTTAAAATTTTGAGATCGTTCATTTTGGGTTTGAGGATTTGGCCTCCAATGTGAATTTCTGCTTTGCAAGGGCTGTGCTGCATCATCCATTGGATGCAAAAGAGAATGGTGTTTCATATGACAAATCTGGCACCTCTGAGATGTACAGTTTTTTACTTGATGCCTTGAACCGAGACAATTAAAACATAGATTATTATGATTAACAAAATCCTGTTTCTGTTTTAAACTAAGATCTTTAAATTTAAAACAAGTATAAATTTTGTGATCAGGGTGCTCACAAAAAGGACACTTTTGTCCTGCAACAAAATGTGAGCGAGAGTTTTGAGGAGAGTTTTGAGGTATGACTTGGTTGCCTTGGCGTTGCCCACCATGAGCATAGTGTGAAATTTTTTTAACAAAGGGAGTGTTGTGTTGAGAAGAACGTCCATGGGAATAATTTCTAGTTGAAGGGCTTTCAGAGAGATCTTCTAACACCGAACAACGCTTTTCTAAAAAGCTTAGAAATTCTTCAAGCTTAGGGACCACATGTGAGGAAGAGCGCATTTGAGAACCTCTCTCGGATATATATGCCTTTCTTGTGCCAAAGTCTAATTTTTGAGAAAAAATATAAATTAAAATTAAATCCCAGTGGTCTACTGGAATGTTTTGATTTTTCAGTGAATCAAAGTTCTGTTTTATGCAAACTATAAATTCCCTAAGTGTGTGTGAGGATACCTTATTTAGGATAGGAATGTCAACTAAATTTTTAATATGGGCAAAAATAATTGATAATTGATTATCATATCTTTGTCTAAGGGTATTTAGGGCAATTTGGAGGTTTTCAGTGGTCAATTGTAAATTATCGACCAAATTTAGGGGTTCATCTCTTAAATAAGATTTTAAATAAATTAATCTTTGAATATCAGAGAGAGATTGATTATCTAGAATAAGGGTAGAAAAAAGTTGAAAAAAGGCATTCCATTTAGTGATGTCTCCGTTAAATGGAGGTATGCTAATTTGGGGCAAACTAACATTTGGGGAATGAGAGTGTTGGGGAACTATATGTCTTGCTTGAGTTGGCGCTTGCGGGGAAAGTTCTAAAATTTTACGTTGCATTTTAGCAACACACGTTAAGTATTTGTCTTCTACATCATCCTTGTCTACTTTACTTATATCTAAAACTACAATTTGTTTTTCTACCTCTTCAAAATCTTTAAAAGCGTGGGTTAACATACTTTCACGTACCTGAATTTCTAAAAAGTCATGTATACTATCATTATTTTCTAAAAACCAATTAACAATTCGTGTTACTTTAGCCTTTAAATATCCGCGATTTTTAACCAACGCTTCTACTGATATTTCTATTCCTTCAGCCATTTTATTTTTTTGTTTTAGGCTTACAGAATAAACACAAAAAATGACGAGACAACCAGATGCTTATTTTTTGGGAATAGATTTTCTTTAAATTTAAACAATAATTGTTAAGAGAAAATAAACTAATTACCAATAAACAATTTAAAAGAAAAAGTAAAAAGTGAGTTGTTACTTATTTCCAAATAACAATTATAACAAGTAAAAATAACAAGGGACAAATAACTAAAAGGTTTGTTAGTAAGTAATTAACTAAAATACTGTTTACTCGAAGGACCACCGACACATATGTCGGAACCAATTATATACTTTTTACACAAGAAGTATGTTTTGTTTTTGTTTAGATGAATCGTAAAATCACAACTTGGGAAAATCCGGCTCGAAGGACCATGAATATAGATTAGGGTTTCTTAAAAAACCTACCTATACCTGCTCGAGCAACGGCTACTGCATTGACGAGCCCTTCGATGACATAGGTCCAGTTCAATAAATTACACAGTTGTGATTTACGATTACATAAGGGTTTATTGTACCTTTTGGTTAGTAATAATTAACAGGTATAGACTAATGAACGATTTACAATGTTGAAGTTAGTTATTTACCAGGGTTTACAATATTAGTTGACGTTACCAGCCTTCCAGAATCACAAGACCAATAGCAGGAACTTAGCAGGAACCAGGAACGGCATTAGCACTAACGTCACCTTGGTTTGTGCAGCTATTGACAACCACTGTTGCACTCACAACGTTGCACTCACTTTCAGTTCAGTTTTCCACCTTTACGCACACTTATTCACTATAGACTTTTTTACATAACTTAAACTACTTTATCGTAACAATTAGGTATACATATATGAACTTTAGACAAATACTTAAACGGAAGAGAGTGAGAGAGAGAGGAATTGCTTGCGCCAACTTGCTCTTGACTAACTTATTTTCTCGGTACTTTAAGCTTTGTGAATTCCTTCACTGGTGAAAGAAACCTTGTGTTTCGAGGGCGCGAGAGTAGGTACTTCTTTTTGCGGTGACTGAGTGAATACTGATTTTTTCTCGTGGGACTCGGGGTGAAATGTTGGGTAAAAATGTGGGATGCACGTGTGTCATGGGGCCAACACTTAAGTGAACTTGAGGAGAAAAATGGATTTTTAAGTGCACTTAAGCTAAACTGGTAACAAAGGCATTTCTTAAAAAGTAGGTAAAAACACATGTTGGGATTTGGGAGAAAGTTCAGGCAAAAATTATTTACTTGAGAAAAAAGGTATTATTCGTTTGACAACCATAAACTTCGATTCCATAAAATCATAAAATAAAATAAATTGTTAAAATTAACTTTTAACATAAAACTCAATAATAAAAAGGTTATTTATATTTGATGGTAAAAAAATGTTTAATCATCTTCCAGCGGATATTAAGGAAGTGCAAAGTAATAGAATCTTTAGAAAAAGGGTTAAAAATTTGTTGGTTGAAAGAGGCTACTATGAAGTAAATTACTTCTTTTTAGATAGATTTTAACATATGACATTATATATTTTCTCACGAATATTTGTCTGTGCCCTGTCAGAAATGTGTATGTAGTACTTAAGTTTTGCTGTAAGAGATTTTCTTTTTTGAGCATTATTTTAGTTGCTATTTTATACTTTGTATAATTTGTGCATTGTATATGTGTTTTTTTTGGTTTGTACCTATGTATGGTAATGCCATTCTTCCCATGTAGCTTTGTCGACGAAGATTATCTCTTATCACAATAAAGCATATTTTGATCTGATTTTGTATTGTTTTATTCTGGTAAAATTGGTCCATACCATTAATAAATAAATAAAAAGGTATGCTATGCAAAATGACAATACTAAAAAGCTGTCAACATTTTTTCTTAGGCTGTTGATATTTAAATGTACAAAGTTTAACATTTTTTTGTTTATTATGGAGGAATTTGGTGCTTTTTGAATTTTAAATTCATTAAAATCATAATGCCTATCTTTTATTAGATTAAGTTGGGTTTCCTTTTTTTTATTCATTGAGTATATTTATTGATCTTTGAACTTCTATCATTCATTCTACAGACTGACTATGCTTAATCAATGGTGTATTGCCAATGAACTGTTTCTGAATGTGAGTAAAAGTTTATTAGTTTCTACAAGAAAAATAAAAAATTTGACTCTTAAAAGTTTTGTTTGATGGGCATCTAAACTTTAACACACATATGACTAATCTGGTTCTTAACTCTTCAACAGTTTTAGGCTTTGTTTTGCATAATTGCAGGGAATTTTCCGTTGATACCTGTAAAAGGATAATATATGTCTCTTGTATCACAGTTGAAATATGCATCAATGATATGGTCCCCTTTTGAAACAAATTGTTGTACTGACCTAGAAATGGTCCAAAATAAATTCGATTTTGTTTATATAAGCTTGGTATAAGGATTCCCAATGATCACATTTATGATGATGCTCAGAGGTTGTTGGACTTATCAACGCTGAGGCAAAGGAGAGTTTAGACTGGTGGTCTTGTATAAATTGGTAAATCGTCAGTTAAACTGTCCTGAACTCCTTGGTGCAATATCTTTCAATATATCATCTAGGAATTTTAGACATAATAGATTATTCTCACTACCATTGCATAGCACTAACTATGCATCCCACTCCCCTATTGAACAGACACTTAAATTTATTAATTCTAATGAAGTTGAATTTTGGGCACTTCTTTATCTAGTTTTAAGTGGCAAATTAAAAATTTAATTTAATTTCAGTGTTCAAAAATCTATTAGTGTCATCGGGTAATATTATTATTACTATTTTTTTGTTATTTCCATAATTTGGTTGTTATAATGTGGATTAGTGAATTCCTATTGATTAATGTTGGATCTAAATTAATAGTAAATGATTTGATATATTTTTATTTATTGTTAATTTTATTCAAATATTGGGCTAATATGGATTGTTATTTGTTATGGTTTTAATAAGACTGGTGAACAAGAATCAGCGATTACTTTGCCAGCATAAGCGATAGGGCAATCCCAGTGGACCCAGAGCTGGTCAAATATTATTCGTCCAACGCTATATTACCTTCATCGCATAACACCTTCAAATTATCAATAGTTACAGAGTATGATGTTTATAAATCAATTTCGCAGATTAAATCAAAATGTATGGGTAATGATGGGATAAGTTACAATATGCTTCTGTTTAGCATTGATTTTTTCGCTTCTGTGATAACGTCTATTTACAATGACTGTTTACAGAATGCCGAATATCCTATCATGTGGAAAACGGCATTAGTAAAGCCACTGCCCAAGACTACACATGTCGGTAGTCTGGATCAATTACGACCAATTAGCCTCTTGACGATCCTTGGGAAAATGCTTGAACGACTGGTTTCCGACTGATTTTTGATGAATTTTGTTCATTCTCAACACATACTGCCGGATGTTCAGTCTGGATTTAGAGCTTGTCATAGCACAGCAACGGCACATAGCAGGGTTACTAGTTGCATATCTAAAAACATGGAATCAAAGGTCTCCTGTCTGGTACTTTTAGATTATAGTAAGGCATTTGACCTTATTAACCAACCTTATTGCTAAGCTGCACTTTTTTGGATTTTCTGATCAAGCTTGTGGCTGCTTCTCATCATATCCAAAGCATAGCAGGTTGTGGACCTTGATGGAGCTAGGTCTGACATTTAATATCTTCAACATATGGAGTGCCTCAGGGGTCCATTCTTGGTCCCGTACTTTTTGCCTTTTTTACCGCTGACTTACCATCTCAGATTCATCAATGCTCATCACATCTATATGCTGATGACACTCAGCTTCTATGTTCATTTTATCCTGAAGATTCTTGCGAGGGACTTGCTGGTGTCAATGTTAATCTGGACAATGTCTCCGACTGGTCTTGTGGGCATGGTTTGTTGCTTAATGTCAAAAAAAGTGTACACCTGATTATTGGGTCCGAGGCCGTCAGGGCTAAGTTCATTAGGTTCAATTTTACAACCATTCATATAAAAGGAGTAATTATCCCGTCTGTTAAATATGCTAGAAATCTGGGCCTTGTAATAGATGTTGCGATGAATTTTCGGCAGCATATTTTGAAGAAGCTGTGCTCTGTTTACTTAAAATTAAAGAGCCTTTATTCTTTTAAATATGTTCTTCCTGACCATATTGAATACCTCTTGGTGGAATCCTTAATCCTGCCACAGCTAGACTACTGTAACTCGGTTTACTACAGCTACCATACAGATGAGTATAAAACTAAAATACAATTGGCTCAAAATATGTGTATGCGTTTTGCTTATGGAGGTCGTAAGTTTGACCACATTACTCCATTATATATCAATAATAAACATTTAAAATACAATTTTCGTGTTGACCTTCACTTTGCTATGTTTGTATATCAAATTGTAAAACACAACTCTCCATCTTATCTTACAGAATATTTGACTGCAAGGGGCACTTCACATAACTTTAACTATAGAAATGTGGCTCATTTTGATATTCCCTTTCATTTCACAACAAAATTTGAAAACTAAGTGCGGTGGAATTTCTCAATTCAAATTATTTGCTGGTGGCTGGCTATGGTCATTATTTTTTTAAGAATCAATACACCAAGTTTTTACAACAGATGATAGCTTAATTATTTTTTTTTGTTTTGCTCTTCTCAATAGTCTACTAAGTTGTCTGTATATTTATTTTTATTTAATTATTGTTTTTTAACAGTACCATAATTGTATGTATGGTGTTATGGAAGATTGTTTAACGCAAATAACACCTTTTGTGTATATATACTATATTAATGCACAATAAACACAAAAATTGATTTTGACTTAATAGTTTATATTACTTGTTGGAATGTGGCTACATATGATATTAACTGTATTATTTTTGTTATGGAGTGTTAAATTCAGGCCCTGTTTTGTTTTGCCTCTTTTTGATTGATTTAGTTTGGAAACTTGAAAATTGTTGTGTGCTAATGTTTGCTGATGATGTGAACCTATTTAGGCTTATCACATCCCTTTCTGATGCTGTGCTCCTGCAAAAAGACCTCAATTTGTTCTTTGATTGGTGCCCATTGAATAGAATGTCCCTTAATATCAATAAGTGCCATAAGATTACTTTTTCTAAGCAAAGAAACCCTATTGCTTTTCTTTATAAAATAAATAATGTAGCAATTGGTGTCAAAACAGAGGTTTCTGACTTAGGAATATTTATTGATTCCAGGTTGTCTTTTAAAAGTCACATCAATCAGGTGACTGGTAGAGCAATGAAAATGCTGGGTTTTATCCAACGGTCTACAACTGATTTGTCTTTGTTTGCTTTTAGATTACTTGATTGCTCTCTTGTTAGGCCCATCTTGGAGTATGGCTCAATTGTGTGGTCCCCGTCATATAACTGCTACATTGAGCAGATTGAAAAAACTCAAAATAAATTTTTAAGGGTGGCGGCTTTTAGATGTGGTTACAGGAGACAGGAGTATTACTATCAGTGGGTCAGGGATAACCTGAACTTACCCACATTAGAGTCACAAAGAACATTACTCGACTTATGTTTTATGCATAAGGTTTTAAATGCTACTATAGATTGTCCCGAGTTATTGTCTCTTTTTAAACTTAGGGTGCCTTCCAGATTGAATAGACAATCAGAAATATTTTCAGTCCTATTCCACCATACCAATTATGGCATTAATGAGCCAATTACATGAATGGCTCGAAGTGCTAATGGTCTGTCATGACAGATAAACTTTTTTGACTCTAGGATAACATCTTTTAAGGAGCAGTTAAAGAATATTATTTCATAGGGCGCTTTAATTAATTAACTTATCTACACCTTTCATTGATTTATAGATAGTTTTGTATCTGAATATATATGTTTGAATGGGTATGCTATGTAACACTTTTGTAAATGGATTCCGTAAATAAATAAATAAATAAATAAATTGGGTGTTAGGCTAAAATATTATTTTGTATTTAAATTTCTTTGTTTGTAATGGGGGGTTGATCCCGTAAATAAAGAATAAACTTCTAAACTTAAAATCACTCCAGGAATGCCCCCTTCAAATAGTGACATACCATTAAGTAACACCCTGTATAAATGTTTGATTTATTTTATGTTATACTTACAGGCATTTCTGCCACCAACCCAATAATCACACAGCAAATCCAATTGAACATTAGCAAAAATGCATAATCTGCTGGTTTTCCTTGATAAGTACCCTCCTCTAATCTCCTCGAGTAAGTGTATAAGAAATACAAATTAATTAAATAGTGAAACCCAGTTTGTGGACTTAGAGGGTAAAACAGTACCGAAGTCACCAGCCTCCATATCTGAAACCTTTTTAATGGCTCGTAAAGCAATATGAGGTTAACTGGGTTGAGGAGGCCAAAGCGCCCTAATAAAGTTAGGGCTACTGTGCCTGTAAACCAGGCTTTTGTGAATCTTGGAATCCCACGGTACCAGTCACCTATATCAGCCATATTTTTAACTAAAAAACTAAAAGATTTTTGTGAACAGAACTAATTTGGTTGAAAAATAAGTGTTACCTTTTTAACTGAATGAGAGAGATTTACACCAAAAATAACAATGTCTGCTTAAAATTATGGACAGATCAGGTCTTTTGCTGTTTAGGACGTTTCTTCATCGAATTAATTGAGACAAGGCAACTTTTTCGAATATTTGATATTTTTGTGAAATTCTTATTCCAGATCAAAACAGAAAAATGATTGTCATTAATGTTGACAGGTGTTAAGTGGCCCAAAGGACCAATACAAATCGCGAACGCCCCTCCACCCGTCAATCGTTTTGACAGTCGAACTGTCACACGTTATCCCCAAAAAAAGATGGCCGATGTTTATCATTAATCTCTGTTGTCGGAAAAATTACGATATTTTAATAAAAATCCGTAATTTTTGAATAAATTCGGTGATTTTGAGATGAACAATTCGCCAAACAACAGTTTTAGAGCGTAAACATGTGCGAGGGATGCGCCGATTTCGTGCAACTGCTTGTTTCTTGTAAGTTTTCCCGGATTTAAAAGGCTTTCTTTATGTTGGTTTTTCTATTACTTAAAAAAAAATGGTTCAATAACTCAATATTTTAAAAAAGTTTGTTATATTGTCATATATTTTCATTTAAAAAATATGTTTTTAAATATTGACCTCTGTTGCTTACAGACAAATAGGTTTCTTTGTTAAATTAAACAGTTTTTCATTGCACCCAATTTATTTACAAAAATTTCTTAGGGGAATTTACTAATTTTTTTTTAGGAGCCTCGTCAGGTATACGTTGTTCCTTTGCATATGTTAAGAAGATTTTTAACTAAAATCATATTTTCTGTGCAAAATTAGTGGTAGCCACATTAGCCCTTGAATAAGTCTATAAATCTTTATTTATTTCTTTATACTCTTACAAGCAATTGATGATTTTTCACATATAAGGGTGCTTACAACTAAAAGAACAGAAGAAAACAATTACACTCTTTTAATAAGTAATATAGCAAACCTAAAAATAAAAACAGAAACTATTAAAACTGGGATCATATGTTCATTTAAAAAATGTGTTAAAAAAGTAGTTACAATCTTCTTTGGAAATGTGTTTATTTCTTTATTTCAATATAAAAAGGAGAATAGAAAAAAATAATAGATAATTTTTACTTTATGCTTAGACTTAAATGTTACTAATATGCATACTATATTGTGTAATGTTACTGCTATGCCTACTTATACCAGGCCAAAAAGTTTGCTATCAATTGGCATATTTACAAATGTTATTCTCTATATTAAATGTGGTAGTAGATTTGACAATAAGAATAAGTACTCTAAAATAATTAGTTTTATAAGTTAATTTGTACTATACTCAAGATTGCTTGTGAATGAGTTTAGAGAACATGGGTTTCATCACACTGTAGCCTAAATTGCATTAATCCAATTATGTCTGATAGCTTGAAGTAGTGGACTCAAAAGATTTGAGTAAAGCAAATTTTTATTTACAGAAGCTAATAGAAATACCAGCATAGCTCTTTTAAACATTCAGTCTGTACAACCCAAAATTGATGAACTATTTATATTTCTTGAATCACTTACCATTTTCCTGGTATTGTGACTTTAGTTGAGCATTGGTTATGACGCCTTGAACTTTGGTATATGACAAATTATGTAGTAGTAGCTAGATTAGATAGATTAAGTTCAATTCATGGTGGTACTTTAATTATGGAGGAACAATCTTTACATAATAGACTTAAAAGTTAAAAAATTGACAGCTTTAATTTTTTATTACAGGAAAAGAAAGTGTTTGAATTTTCCATTGTGTTTTTTAAAATAATTATGGATTATGTAATTTGTATTTATAGGTCACCATCCACAAATGTTAGAGATTGTTTAGAGAATCAAGAAATTTTGTTGAGTCAATTCTCAGTTAATTCAACAATATTATTAACAGGAGACTTCAATATTGATTATTTAAATAAGTTTATTTATTTACAGAATCCATTTACAAAAGTGTTACATAGCATACCCATACAAACATATATATTCAGATACAAAACTACTTATAAATCAATGAAAGGTAGATTGATTAAGATTATGATTGAAATAGATGAGTTAATTAATTAAAGCCCCTATGAAATAATATTCTTTAACTGCCTCTTAAAAGATGTAATCCTAGAGTCAAAAAAGCTTATTTGTCCTGACAGACCATTAGCACTTCGAGCCATTCGTGTAATTGGCCCATTAATACCATACTTGGTATGGTGTATTATATGTTAATGACTTGTAACTTGTAATTGTAATGGGATTGAAAATATTTCTGATTGTCTATTCAATCTGGAAGGCACCCTAAGTTTAATAAGATACAATAACTCGGGACAATCTATAGTAGCATTTAAAACCTTATGCATAAAACATAACTCAAGTAATGTTCTTCATGACTCTAATGTGAGTAAGTTCAGGTTATCCCTGATAGTAATACTCCTGTCTCCTGTAACCACATCTAAAAGCAGCCACACTTAAAAATTTATTTTGAGTTTTTTCAATCTGCTCAATGTAGCAGTTATATGACGGGGACCACACAATTGAGCCATACTCCAAGATGGGCCTAACAAGAAAGCAATAAAGTAATCTAAAAGTAAACAAAGATAAATCAGTTGTAGACCGTTGGATAAAACCCAGCATTTTCATTGCCCTACTAGTCAGTCACCTGATTAATGTGACTTTTAAAAGACAACCTGGAGTCAATAAATATTCCTAATTCAGAAACCTCTGTTTTGACACCAATTGCTACATTATTTATTTTATAAAGAAAGGCAATAGGGTTTCTTTGCTTAGAAAAAGTAATCTTATGGCACTTATTGATGTTAAGGGACATTCTATTCAAGTGGCACCAATCAAAGAACAAATTAAGGTCTTTTTGCAGGAGCACAGCATCCTGCCTGAGTGAGAGCCCTGTGGCACCAAAATTTCAAAGGAACATGTACCTCCAAGATTAACAATCTGGATTCTACCTCTGATGGATCCCGAGATCCACTGAAGAAGAGGCCTCACAATACCTAAAGCCCTAAGCTTCTGCAAGAGTATTCCATGGTTAACCCTATCAAAAGCCTTGTAAAAATCTGTATATATTGAGTCAACCTGAAGTCCCTTCTCCAAGCTGCGGTAGAGGTAGTTGACATACAGCACCAAATTAGCATCAGTAGATCTGCCTTTTATAAATCCAAATTGCTCAGGATTAAATAAAGATTTAAAACTCCAGGCAATCCTATGACTGACCAAGCAGTCAAGCAGCTTTGGCAACTCAGATTGGTTACACACAGCCCGATAATTGGAAATTTCATTTCTACTACCAGATTTAAAAATGGGTTTTAGAAAACTTCTCTTCCAGAGAGTGGGATAAGAACCAGTACCTAGAGATTTGTTAAAAATGAACAGTATTGGTTTCATAAGAACACAAACACATTTCTTTAGGAAGAATGCCGGAATCCCATCTGGTCCAGAGCAGAGGCGACATAATAACCTCATAAACATCCTGCGTTGACAGAGTTAAATTGCTCAGACAAATTGATTTATCAAAATCAAAAGATGAAAGAAAGAAAGAAAAATGTGCTATATTACGTAAGACAACAAAATCTTGTGTACAAGCATCCTAAAAACTAAAAAATTCCAAATTTCAAGCAAACATAACATCTAAAACACTTTACCATAAAATTTACACACATTACCAAAATTAATCATAACAAAACAGATTGAGAAAAAAAAAGCATCTTTTTGATAAATTTCATTAAAAAATAAGTAAAGCTGTCAATAAAACAGAATTTAGAGGAAGTAAATTAAATTATTTAATAGGAAACAAAATTAAAACACTAAAATGATGTCAGAGCACAGGTTAAAAGGTATCATTAAAAAAATCGTCAAGGCTATAATATGCCCTGGATAATAAAAGTGATTTTAATTCCTTTTTGAATTTCTTAACTTCTAAACTTCTAAAAGGGATGGTATGTCATTGACTTGCTCATCCGAATAGACGGATGAAAAGTATTCTGCAAACATATCTGCAGTATCCAATATATTCATACTAATCCTGTTATTGTATGTCATTCTGGAGGGAAGGCTAAAACCAGTTCTTTTATTTCGAATATATGACCAGAAGTACCTCGGATTGCTAGCGAGATTCATTTCCACCTTATTAATATATTGTGGATAGCACATCTCTCTTAAGTACTCACATTGATGTCTCAAAAATACAAATTCATCATATTCCTGCTGTTGACCACTAATTTTAAACTTTTTGTGAATTTGTTTCTTTCTTATGATCAAACTGCGAAGCTCTGAAGAAAACCAACATGAAAAAGAAGAACTTTTGTACCTCTTTAGAGGAATAAACCTTTCCATTGAGGAGTAGATCACATTATAGAAAATTGAAACTATGACATCAACAGATGTCTCTCCCAAAAACAATTGATTCCAGTCTATCCCAGCAAGACAATCGTTAATTGCTATGTAATCTCCCTTACCAAAATCCTAAAAATATTCCTCATATATCATATCATCAGAATTTTCTGCACAACAAAGGTCAAAACTAATTGCTGTATGGTGCAAGCTATTCTCAAAAATCTTGTCTATTGCATGTTCAACACTAATTAAATCTGAGCTACTAAATACAAGATCCAAGTTAGATCCCAATGTGCAATTATTAACTGATTTGTTAAATTCTTTTAATTTGTTTATGCATGTTGATGAGCCTACTAGGTTCTTTGCCTTTTCTTGTTCGAATCTAGATTATGTATGTCTTTTGATAGTGAAAGTGTGAAATGTAGTACAGTAAATGCTGGATTATCAGATCATGAGGCTGTTGTTGCATCATTGCCACTTGAACATTATGGTCAAGGGAAACTTCAATAAAGGGTGGGCACTAGCTTATATATTTTAGCCCAAAGGACATAAAAAGCTGAACTACTTGGAGCATATTGTCATCCAATTAATTTTTAAAACACAAAATGATAAAAAATTAAATTCAGTAAAAATATGAAGGCATTACATTATATAAGATAGTATTTCTCTCAAAATGAACAGTTTATATCATTTTATAATAAATATCTGAACATTTATATAGGAAAGTCATAAAATCTGCCAAATATAATTACTATCAACAGAGCATTTTAAATTAAAAAAATAGATCAAAGGAGTTCTGGAGATTAGTCAACAAATTAAGAGGCAAAACCAACTCATCATCTCAGACTTCAATCCTTGATAAATGAGTTCTACTGCAATATTGGACATAAGATGAATTATGATGCTTGCGCTGATCATGTGGATTTTCGGGAACACTTGGATCATTTCTCTGTTTCAGATGCTTTATTTTTTACTCCGGTTTCATCATTGGAAATTCAAGAATTATTTAGACAAATTAAAAATAAAAATTCTTTTGAGTATGATGATATCTCATTGAGCATGCTGTTAGCTCTTCCAGATACAGCTTTGAAGGTTTTGCCTGAAGCTATTAATTCTTCAATTTTAACAGGTACCTTCCTTTCTTGTTTAAAAAAAAACTTGTGTTATCCCTTTATACAAAGGTGGAGATGCAAATAATCCTTCAAGCTTTCGACTAATATCTCTTCTACCAACTTTGTCAAAAATTGTGGAAAAACTAAAAATAGGGTCCTCTCATTTTCAAATATGCACAACCTTATAAGTGTACAGCAGTTTGGCTTTCAGGCATCCCAATATTTTCAATTTTTTGGACAAGTTACATCTTGGACTAAACAATGGTGATTGTGCTGCCACAGTTTTCTGTGACTTCTCTAAAGCCTTTGACTGCGTCAGTCACGGTATACTGTTGAGTAAATTGGAGGCCCATGACATCAGGGGAATAGTTCTGCTTATATTTGAAGGGAAGAGTAGAGTAGTAGTGTAGTGTAGACTGTTAACTTTCAGTGCCAAAGCTCCAATGAAATGAGCACTAGCATATGTGTCCCTCAAGGATCAGTTTTGCACCCTCTCTTATTCTTAATCTATGTTAATGATTTGCCTCATATTTCAATAAATAACCATTTAACCATCTTTACAGATGATACCACCCTTCTGTGTTAAAATAAGAACTCTGAGCAGCTTGATGCTAATAAGCTGTTCTTTAATATTTCTAAAACAAATATTTTAAAATTCAAAATATATGTATTTAATGATGCCTTTTTAAGTAATAATATAGTATTGTCTGCTAATGTAAGCAAATTTCTTGGGTTGTCTATTGATTTTGGGTTAAAATTTGAAAATCATAAGCACTTGAGCGTCATACCAATTTGAATTTAAAAACGGATTTCAGGAAGTATCCACTCAACCCTAATATATGATTCAATGGGTTTATACAGTTTAAAATCCTTGGCAAAAGCAAGATGCTTTGAAAGAACAATTATATCTCTTATGCTTATGAACATGTTAGTAAAGATTTGTTATTGATTTAAATTGTTATTACATTTACCCATTATTATATCCAAAGGAGAAGTACTAGCATATAGACGATTGATTTTTCCACCTGTTATTTTTAAATTAATTAAATAAACATTGATTAACATAAACATTAAGCAAATTATATCTTATTAATAAAAAAACATCTCTTAGTTCTTTACATTATTGGTTATATAAAAAATAAATAGTGCACAACTACACAATTTTGGCTACACCTAACCTTAATTTTCCCATATTAAATTCTATGAGCATACCTCTATGGGAAATTACGTATAGATATAATTTATAAATTCTATAATAAAATTTTCTTTGCACCTTTAATTACTTCAGACCAGATCCTTAAACCAGATTAGACCAGTTTATCTATGTTCTGTACTTGTAGAGTTATGTGTAATTATAAATATTTCTTTTAACAGGTGAGTTTTCCCTGATAGTTTGTGTGAAACCTCTTTTTAAGGGCGGTGACACTCATGACCCTTCCTGTTTTCGGCCGATCTCAATGGTTCCCACTTTATCAAAATTAATTAAAAAAATTGTCAAAGTTAGAATGACTTCATTTCTTGAAAGGCACAATTTATTAAATAGTGTTTTTGTGATTTTTCCAAGGCCTTTGATTGTCTGGATCGTAAAATACTGCTGCAAAAGCTACATTACTATGGATTTAGAGGCTGTGCTTTGAAGTGGTTTGAGTCATATCTAGCAAATAGAAGATAGGAGGTAAAGGGCCAATACAGTACTTCATCTATGCAGAATATCGATTGTGGGGATCCTTAAGGATCGGTTCTTGGCCCTTTATTGTTTCTCATTTACATCAACGTCCTAGCGTCTATCAGTATTAATGGATCCTTCAGGTTATTTGCTGATGACACTACTATTCTATAATAATAATAATAATAATAATTTCTTTATTGCTTTCAAGATCTAATTAAAATAGACAATAGCAACGTCACAAAATAAACAAAATTAAGATTTGATAACATCTACACAGTACATACCGCTAATAAAAATAGTAAGAACAAAAAGATAATGTTGGACATAATAATGGGTGCATTACCTTACCATACTTATATCTCAAGTATGATACATTATTAAGATAAATAAATTAGTAAACAAACCCTTAATATTAATCATAATACACAATTAAAATTGTAAATCGAACCTATAGATAAACACTTGCCCAACAGATACCTTGCAGTGTTTTTCCTAAACTTCATGATATTTTTCTCTTGCCTTAGGGCGAGAGGTAATCTATTATATGTTTTAATAGCAGCAAAGGCAGGAGATCTTTGAAAAAAGGCAGAGTGATGAGTTGGGACACTCAGTTCAGCTCTTCCCCTTATCACAATAGACATGCCCTTAGCATAATGATCTTCATTAGTTTGAAAAAGATGCAGGTGTTTCTTTGCAAAAATAGCTAACATAAGAATGTACAGAGCTGGAACAGTGAGTAGACCAAGCTTAGTAAAATAAGTCCTTCAAGACGTTTGTGGTGTGAGTCTGAGCATGCATCTTATGATGCGTTTTTGTGCTTTAAAGACTGACACGGCGTCAGTTGAAGATCCCCACTATAAGTGATTAGAGATTGGACCGATGCATAGTAAAGTTGCTTCAGACAATTTAGGGAAAGCTCTTCTCTTAGACGCCTTATTAACGCGCAGAAACTATTTAGTTTTTTGCCAAGAGTGTCTATGTGTGGGACCCATGTGAGACAGGAGTTAATTGGTATACCAAGGAATTTTAAGGAAGCTACCTCTCGAAGAGACTTTTTTTCAAACTTTACTAGTAGGGAATTTTGAGGTAAAGTTTTGGAGGATGTCAGTAGCCCGGTTTTATCAGCATTTAGCTTCAGAGCATGATTGTCACACCACTCCTGCATCCTCTCTACCACCTGAGAAGCTCTGACAGATAGTTCTTTAATCAGATGTTCTGACAAGATTATGGAAGTGTCATCAGCATATTGGTTGATAAAACACCCTGGAAAACACTCACTGAGACCATTTACATATAATATGGATAGTACTGGGCCTAGAATTGAACCCTGAGGCACTCCCTGTACCACCAAGGATGACGCTGAGTAAACATATGTACCATTACCAGAGCCAAGGCAAACTGTTTGTTCCCTCTGATCTAAATAAGAGGCTATAAGTCTGGCACAGTTTCCTCTCAGTCCACAATTTTCAAGGATTGACAGCAGTATAACCAGTATAAACAGCGATAAATCGAAAAAGAGTCCGGCAACTTTTTCTTTTTTGTGAACATTTTCAATCACAAAGGATATAAGCTTGAAAACTGCCAACTGGGTTGAATGATTGGGCCTAAAACCAGCCTGGCTATCTGAAAGAATAGTTTGCCTTTTTAAAAAGTTCATAATACGGATATAAATGACTCGCTCAAAGATTTTTGATATTGAAGAAAGGAGAGATATTGGTCGATAGTTTTCTACATCCTGCTCATCACCCTTATTTTTAAAAATTGGAAGAACTTTCGCCTTTTTTAGCTTAGATGGAAAGATTCCCATGTGCAGACAGGCATTTATTATGTGAGCTAGAGGCACATCTATATGGTGACTAGCTTTTTTGAGTATGTTTATTGGTATTTCATCAAGACCAGCAGAGTATTTATTTGGCAAGGCCGATAGAATATGCTGAACTTCCTTTGAATCTGTGGGAAAGAGGAAAATAGTGGGAATGTTACATCCTTTAGGCAATTGACCAGAAAATGAAGGAGTAAGAGATGAAGCATTAAATTTCTTCAAAAATATGTTGGCTATCTCGATCAAATTTTCAATAATTTCATTATTGCTAGAATTTAGGGTGACAGGTTTAGATGACTTTGACTTATTTGAGCATTGATTGAAAATAGTTCAAGCAGTTTTAGTTTTATTATTTGAACAGATAATCTTGTTTTCATTTAAGGAAGTTTTATAGTTAGAAATAAATTTTTTTATATTCTTTTTTTTCTTTTTTATATTGATTATAAGCTGCCTCACTATTTGTTTCCTTGTACCATACATACAGATCTTTAATATGACTAGAATAATTTTTAATTTCAGAGTTTACCCATTTTTTATCAGGATCCTTTATTCTGTACATTAAAGGAATGGAAAATAAAGGAAATGTTACATTAAAATAGTAATAGAAAATATTATAATTTTTTTATAAAATATAATTCTGTGTGCTAGGAATAAATAACAATACATTGAAAGAAACAATAAACAATGATATTAAACTTATTAAAAATTGGTGTGATGCAAACAAGTTTTCCAAAACGAATATTGTGACATTTAAGGGTATTACTACAAATCCTTCATTGAATGGGTAGCCTATAATGAATAGAGGATCCGCCAAATATCTAGGAGTTTTTATTGACTCAAAATTGAAATTTCAGACACACATTGTTGCTTTGAAGGGGAAGATTGCCTCTGCTTGTTATGCTATTAGAGTTGTCCACATTAAAGTTTGTATAGAGTCCCAAGTTAGATATGGAATTCAATTTTGGAGCTTCGCTGGGCGGGGTCTTGTTCACTTTTTGTCGTGCTGTGAGATATTTGTGTGCAGTAGGCTTTACAGACCACAGCAGGTCGTTATATGTTAGGGAGGGAATATTCACATTAACTTGTATTTTCATACTGATGACGGTAGACATGATTCATAAAAAATACAAGAGTACTAAGGAGCCTAACATATATTCAACAAGATTTAATACGACCAATCTATATATATGCACTCCAAAGGGTACCCTTACAAAATACTCAATTATATATGATGGTATTAAAATGTATAATCACTTGCCCCTCGAATGCAAAGTCATGAGTAGTAACAAGCAGTTTAGCTGTTCTATGAAGGATTTATTAATTAAAAAAGCATATTACTGCTTAAAAGAGATTTATAGAGATGTTTTGTAAGTCTTGAGTATTTGACATAGATATTGTTGTGTTTTTTATTTTATCAGATTTAATCTACCTGCATTTTAAATTTTATATATTATTGTCCATTACCTATACATTTCTTTCGACATATTGTTACTTTGTACTAAAACTTTTTTTAACGAGTTTTGATTCTTTTTACTGTATCTGTGGTATCATATATTTTTTTTGTATTATTATATTTTTTGCTTTGTTTATAACTCAATGTTGAAAAACAATAAAGCATATTTGATTTGATTTGATGTTAATAGATTTCATTTTATAGATGAGGCACTAGTCTGCAGAGAAAATACTGAACAACCAATTCTAACACTAGATGATATAAACACCACTTTTGTGTATGTTCAAACATGGCCAGCCAGACAGTGTATGTGTTGGTTCCGAGATCCGAAAAACTTGGAAAGGTTCAGTTATTTGACCCAAGGCCTAATTTATATGGCAGTATCACAGTTAAAACAGCTGGTCGAAAAGAATTTAGAGCAAAAAGAAAAAAGCTCGGAAAAAGAGGCGGAAGAACCAAAAGAAAAAGAGAAGGAACCATGCCAAAATCCCGAAGATGAAAAGGAAAATATGGAGATAATTGAGAGGGATAAGCTGTTAATTTTGGTTTCAAAGATATTTTTGTTGAATTTTCCGCTTTATGTGGCTTTTAAACATACTTTTCAGTCAAAGGATGGATTGACCCAGCAAGAGATAGCCAGCTTGAATATTTTTTGTGACCTGCATGACTCTGAGATTCCCATTTACCTTCTGAAGAACGTGACTTGGTTTTGTAAGATTGGTGGATTGTTGGCTATGACCAACTGTTTCACTTATTTAACTACAGACGTCTTGCCAGTATCCACTGCTCATGCAATGATTTCTATTGGTAAGAATGTGTAATTTCAGTAAAATATATCTTAAAATATTATTTTATAGTATGCAACTTAAAATTATGGATGAACTATAAAACCATGGTGTCACTACTAGTGCCATTAAGATCCTGTGTTTTGAGATACATGTGCAAGTTATCTGATCAGGACCTGAGAACTCCTACAATAAAAAGCATGGCAGGTATAACATCATAAAGTTTGCAAAGAATTACATATGCCATAAAATTTTGTTTTAATATTAGATTTTATGTGGAATGCCATTAAAGACCCTCTGGATTCACCTGTGGCTTTTGATGTGGACGGATTAGATTTGGCATTTAAATATTTCACTTCTAGCACATTAACTATGAGGTAAGTGTTGGTATTTTACTTTCTTTTCCTATTAAAATTAATAATGAATTCTTCAAAAGCGTTTAAGTATAGAAATGCTGAAAATAATATAGTTTTCGAATTTTCAGTAAGGTTTGGGGTGCATCTAGTATGTTGGAGATTATTTTTCTTACACAAAAAAGAACAATTCGAACAATTCAAAATATAGCATATAGAGATTCTTCTATAGGAAAATTCAAAGAAATTAATTTATTAACTGTGTATACTTTATATATTTTTGAATGTATTATTTTCGTTGTCAAAAATCAACATAAATTCTAAAAAATTACACTAAAATTTTAATATGAGTTGCCGATTGACATCTACTGAGAAATTACCAACAAATACTTGTTTCAATTTTACTAAGTTACCAGCAAAATTAAAACGGGAAAAAATAACATTCCGTATTTTAAGAAATTTTTATTTAACATCTTACTTAACATTAAACCTTCTTAGCATTGAGGGATTTATGAATTATATTATACTTGTGATTTTTATTGTAATTTCCATTTTAAAGTGCTTGTCAATTATTTGTCCTTGTTAATTGTATTTTTTGCTTATTATTATTCCTATATAAATTTTTTTTTACTTAGATTACATTGATTAGAAAATTAAATTATTTACTAAATTAAATTAAATAATCTTTATTGTATGGAACAAATAAATTCCATCTATTCTATATACATACAAAGGTGGAAAGTACAGTGAAACCTCCCGATAGGGACACCTCCAATAGACGGACAACTCCCTTGAGCGGAAATTTTTTATGGTCCCATTGAAAATACACTAAATTCCCATATGCTTTAACGGACACTCTCTCGGGCGGACGCGGACACCTAAAAGTGGTCCGAAGAACCGCTAAACCTTCTCTTGAGCGGACACAGAAAAAATTTAAACACGCAATCGGGGGTTGCATTGGCGCCAGAGCCTGGGTTTTCCCCGATACGACGGTACTCCTCGCATAGCGCCGGTTTGTCGGGATGTTTTTGTGTTTTGACTGTTTTGTTAATGCATTTGGCTTTAGTTTATTGTCGTATCTTTTAGCGTTATTAGCGTAACAACCGATATGTCGTCCAAACGTAAAGTGCTAACTCTTAAAGAAAAAGTTGACGTAATTGAGATTTTTAATAAAGACAAACTAAGCGTACGCGAGACGCGACTTAGCAAAACGGTTTGGAATAGGAAATACACAGGCAGCTGAGATTATTAAAAATAAGGATGTTTTATTAAGTAAGTTCCACTCAAATATAAATGTGAATGAAAAAAGAAGCTTCCTAAGAGAAGAGGGCAGAAATATTGACAGACAGTGCTATGAGAGGTTCATTAGAGCTGGAAGCAAAAATATTCCATTATCAGACATGTGCCTATTATCTTTTTAGGTACAATTGTTAAAACGAAAGCCAAAGAAATCGCTGATGGTTTGGGGTATAGAACTTTCAGTGCATCAGAAGGTTGGCTGCAAAAGTTTCGTACCCGGCACAACATTGCTTTTAGAACTATCAGTGGGGAGGCCGCAAGTGTGAACTCTGCCGATGTCACGACATTTTGGGAGACAGTACCATCTATAATTAAGAACTATGCTCCCAAAAATATCTATAATGCTGATGAGAGTGGGCTATTCTTCTGAGCAGTGCCAAACAGGACTCTACATTTGAAGCGAGAAAGATGTATTCGAGGTAAATTTTCAAAAGAGAGACTGATTATACTTTTTTGTGTAAATATGGAGGGACAAAAAGAAAAACCTCTAGTGATCGGAAAAACGGTCAAACCAAGAGCATTTAAAAATATTAATGTGAAAGAATTGCCAGTTACTTATAGGTGGAATAAAAAAGCTTGGATGACCGATGAACTAATGGCCGAATGGAGTAAATCAATTTGATAAAAAAATGATGCGTGGAAAACGAGAAATTTTATTATTTCTCGACAATGCATGTTGTCACCCAAAGGATATAAGATTGAAAAATATTAAATTGATTTTTTTGCTTCCAAACTGCACTTCTATTGTACAGCCTTTATATCAGGGCATTATTAAGAGTTTTAAAACATTTTATAGGACAATCATTATTAAAAAACTTTAATTAGCCATAAATACTGCTGAATCAGCCCAAGAATTAGCCAGAAAAATACACGTCCTAGATGCAATTTACTTTATAAACATTGCATGGGACCAAGTGACAAAGAAAACGGTTCAAAATTGCTTTATTAAGTCTGGCATTACACACTCTAATAGTTCAGAAAATAGAGCAGAAAACCTGGAAATCTGGGAAAAAGGAAGACGACATTCCATTGTCACTTTTAGCTCAAATGTTGAGGAATAAGGATAATTTTGGAATGATAAACAATAATGATATCAACGAATTTTTTAATGTAGACAATGATTTAATATTGGAGCAAATTGATAACCTTCCTCTGGAGGTTTCGAATCAAGAGGTATCAAGTAGTGGTATCATCCGATGAGTCAGAAGAGGAACACATTGAGGAAGAAGAGGAATTGACTACCTATCAGCAGGCTTTTAATATGACGCAACAGTTAAAACGCTTCACTCAGGCTAGGGGTGACCTATCTGCTCTAGATTTACTATCTAAGCTTGATCTTCATTTTCAAGATACTTTGCTCAACAAAAAAAATCGACAAACGTCTATATTAGAATATTTTAAACATAAACAATGATCTTAATTTGTACATGTGTTCCAAAATATTTACATATTATTTCTTACAAAAATCTTTATATGTATGTATGTACTAGTTTAGTTTATTTTCGGTTTGTTATTTCATAAGTTTTTGTTTTGGTTTGTTTTTTAAGTTTATTTTTTTTGCATAATTATAATTATTTTGTAACCCTAACTATATACTTATTGTCATTAAATAATTAATACTAAACTTGTTTAAAAAAATAACATGCTGTTTAATTTTGCTTCTGTGTGGCCTTTTTTCCTTGGACGGACAGCTCCGTTGAGCGGACACTTTTTGAAGGTCCCATGAGTGTCCGCTCAAGAGAGGTTTCACTGTACCGCTTTGCGTATTTTAATAATCACAACAATAAATAAAAAGTAATTCAAAGTACCATACTAGAATCAAAGTTACACCCGTACTATAATATCAGCAGTCTCCAAAAAATTTTTAATTTATACTTAAAAGAGGCCATCCCTAAATCTTTAATTTCTGCAGGTAGGCCATTGTAAATATAGGCAGAAGTATATATAAAAGAATTTTTCAGAAATTCAGTCTTATGATGGGGGATTGTCAGTGTGCTTTTATAGCGAACATGTGTATCTCCCTTTTGAATAAGGAATTTTGAGAGATATTCTGATTCATGAAAATTAAGTAATTATGCAGCTTATACCCAAAAATCTTCTTTGTGCCATATTAAGACTATAGACCTTCTTTACGTGTTCAGTCACATGAACCCTCCGCGAAAAATTTCTAGTAAACCTTATACAGGAATTTTGAACTTTCTGGATTTTATATTTATTTTGTTCACTTAAAAAAGGACCATATACAATATTTAAGTATCCAGCAGCACTAAGCACTAAACTCTCTGTAAGTTTTTTTTTTGTACCAGCGGGCAAAATATCCTTAAATTGACTTCAATTTATAATACGTCTGTTCAGACATATCTTAACTACATGCGCATTAAATGACATTCGATTATCCATACAAAGGCCTAGGTTTTTTACTTGATTTACCCATTCCAATTCAACACCATTAATATATAATTTACTTGATGCTCAATTATTCAAGATAATTTCATTTCTTGAGAACAGAATTGCCTGTGTCTTAGCAAAATTTCTCTGTAAGTCAGCATTAATTAAATCTAAGACTTCAGGATGACAGATAAATTTGCAAATCATCTGCATACTTGTGTTACCTGCAGTAAATTATTTTATGAATTAAGTCAGCCAGAAATATTATCAAGAGAAGTGGTCCCAACACTGACCCTTGTGGGACTCCCAGAGTTACATTTCTCCACCCAGAAGTTTCCACACCCTCGTCATTACCGCCTGTTGCCTGTTTTGAAGGTAGCTTGTAAACCACCCATTTGCCTCAATATTGTAGTGCCTTAGTATTGCAATTAAGAGTTCTATTGAGAGTATTAAAAGCTTTTGTCATATCTAATAAAACAGAGCGATAGCATTGTCCATTATTCAGAGGTAGAGCAATATCTGTTGTTATTTTTAGAAGAGCTATCGTACAGCTTTTACTTGGTCTAAAGCCAGACTGAAATTTTGGGGTAATGTTTCTGCTTAATACATAATCCAGCAATTGGCCTTTTACAATATTCTCAATTAATTTAGATAAAATTGGCAAAATACTAATAAAGTGGTATTAGTTCATCAATATTGGTTGGATTGTTCATTTTAGGAACTGGAGTAACAAGGGCTTTTTTCCAGATGTCAGGGACACACCCAAAAGATAAAGAATTATTCGTAATGTTCACTAGAGGTTTTAGGCAAATCAGATCTCTGATAGCATTACTTTTATAAACTTCATTTTCAGGAACTAGTTTAAAATGAAACGGCTCTCCATCGATTCTGATCAGTCTGTAATAGAGGGACATTATCCAGAAAATGATTATTAACAAGTGTTGGCTCCCTTAGATTAGGAGGAATTTCTGCAGGTTCATTGATATTGACTTTCCAATTAGCGATTTTTTTTCAAAAAGCCTTTAGTTTTATGTGGTCCTCGACACTTGTTAATTTTATGAGAATAATATGCCTTTTTTTCTGGGTTTACTGCCACATTTACATAATTTTTAAGAAGAAGATTTATATTTTAAAAGCTTTATGTTTTAACTCCAACAAAAACCACATTGGTTTAGACCCTCTTTGTTTTAGTGGTTTTAAGGGACATCAACCAGGAACAGGATATTTTCATTGAATAATGTAATTGTACTTGACTTTTGACTACAATTCATTTAACTGTGCAATGTATTTACCTAAGTTTTATATTGTATGGCTCTTTGACTAAAAAAGTATTCTATTCTAATGCTTTTAGATTGGCTGGCATAACACAAATTAACAATCAAATAGGAGTCCTAGCAGAAATATGTGTTGGAGAGACTCTACCTGAAGCTGAGGCCGTACCCAGGCAAATGGCAGATTGGCTAATAAGCAATAATATAATATCGCACATTTTCGGCCCTAATTTGCACGTGGAGGTGATCAAACAAAGTCACATAATCTTGAATTTTCTGGCAATGGAAGGTCGCATCACTTGTGAACACATGGATATCATTTGGGCCGCAGCCCAGTTAAAACACTGTGCCAAACCCGTACACGATTTACTACCGGGATTGGTCAAACATTTAGCTGCTGCCCCTACTTTGCATTTGTACAGTTTGCTGACAAATTTGGAGCCCAAGGATCATTCTGAGCAGACCTTGTATTTGGCTAGTGCATTGATTAAGGCTGTTTGGTCTAGAGGTAATTATTTATTTAACTATTTATTTATTTAAAAAAAAATGAAATAATTTATTTATTTACAACATAAAAAAAAACTAAAAAAGTATAGAAAGAGAGTAGTACTACATAATCATTATTGGACATCCCGTTCCCTTTAAAATGCTATTTTAAAAACCAGTAAAAGACTCTTTGACGAATAAGTCACAATTACTAAATTGCACGTCATTATACAATTTAACTAGTTGGTCTGTTACTACTCTAAACCCATAATTGGTCCAGTGACTGAGTTCATGAAAGAGAATTCTTTGAAATGTAACTCTAGTTAAGATTTTTAATGAAACTTTACTTAAAAGAAAGACGGATTGCTGCATTGCTTCTTCATCTTTCCAATAATGATGACGTGATTCCTAATATCGTAAGTGGCTGTTTTATACCGGAACCTATTTTTATAAATTAAAAATTTGCTTGTTCTAAACTTTCTCTATACGGTCAATCAGTGGCGGTTCCTCAATAAGTGCACATGTGCACGTGCACTCCTAAAATATTTTTTTTAAACAAACAGAAAACATACAACAAATATTCTATATCATTCTTAAATTAATATTATTTCTATTCGATCTAAAAAAGAATTTAAATAGGAAATAGCAGATCCGCAATTAAGTATTTATTTTAAATTCTAATCCATCTCAATACCTACCGCGACACGCGAAAACTCCGCACAACGCGCGGTAACGACTCACCACATCTTGTCGTTCACTGCTCGATCGTGCTCATCGCGCCCCGAGTTCTGATTGGTAGAGCCGTGGTCCCTGCATGCCTGCTGCCCCGCGACAGGTTGCAATAATTACCTCGCCGGTGTGCACAGTTTGGTTGTGATCTTAGGCTCGATGCACACGAGCGATTTTCATGGCGAAGTTCGCTGCGAGCTCGCCGCGAAGTTTTCTCGCGCGCATGTAGCAGACCAAAGGATCAAATGGTGCGATTCACACGTAGGCGAAATCGTAGCGAATACGCCGAGTAGACGCCGCTAACCGCCGGCGCTAGCCGGGGACTGCTATTTCGCGGCCAAAATTCCTTGCTGAGCCTCGCTCTGCGGGTAAGCAGTAGTGTTGTAAAAATCCGGATTAATTCGATATCCGGACAGTATTGATTCGGATGAGTTGAAAATTCGGTTTTTTCATCCGGATTAATTCATCCGCTCGATGTCTCGCCCGTTCGGTAAATTAGGCCATGTTTCGGCTTTCGGGCTCGATGCTCGACAGTCCGATAAACGTTTTTTATAGCTGTTTTTCGAATATAAGGTATGCATTATGCAACCCATTAGACATTTCGTTTTTACGGATTTCTACATGATGTTCAAACTAAAATAGCTAATTATGTATGTAATAAATCATGTGTAGTTTAAATGATGCAAAATATCAATACAAAAATGCTTTGTTTACAAAAAAAACTTCTGAAGGTCAGGCGACCCTTAAACAATTTGGGCTTTCTCGTATTCTCTCTTGTTTCTAAATGAGTACAATAAGGATAGTTAAAGCCATATTTAAGCAACGGAAAAGAAATAGAAAATACTGCTGCATATTGTACTTCGAGTCCACCAATTTAGGTTTCCAGTAATTGTTTAGCTTAGCGTTTAGTCACGTATCAGTTCTGTCCAGTGGCGGGTGTACAAACCGTTTTGTAGCGGGTAGTTTGTAGTGTAGCGGGTAGCACGTTCAATAAATTAGGAATATGGCCCCGAGAAAGTTGTCGTACGTGTGGTCATTTTTTAATAAGTCCTCCGATAAATTATTTGTGATTTGTCGTTTATGTAAACAACAAATGAAGTACTTTGGGAGCACAGGCAACTTAGGCCAACACATTAAAAAAAAAACATCCGATTCAATACAATGAACATATAAAAAGGGATAGTGTTGTTTCTAATTCCGAAACTCACGTAGAAGAAAACGAAGACGGAAGTAATGTTTCTAAAAGCCTTTCTGTTGATCTTCCTCCTGTTTCTGATATTCAAATGCAAGAGGAACTTGAAAGTGCCAATTCTAAAGCTCCTCAGCTAGACATATTATCTGAACCTGGACCTAGTACAAGTCATGGAATTCATATCGAACATCAAGCAGTCAAAACAAAATCTCCCTCAGGAATTCAAAAGACTATAAAACGGGCGCGACCAGGGGGACGACAATTAAAATTATATGGCGGCAGTAATACCAATGGACTTTCAGCTCTTCAAAAAAAAACAATTTGATATTAGTCTAGTGAAATTGATTACTAAAGACTTTCAGCCCCTTTCCATAGTCGAAAATGAAGGTTTTTTGGAATATTCCAGGACACTGAATCCTCTCTATTTGGTTCCCAGTCGACATATTTTGTCAAACAGACTTTTGCCAGAAATATATAACGAGGAAGTCGCAAAGTTGAAAGCAGAGTTATGTGACGTAAAATATGTGTCAATTACTGCAGATATATGGCAATCAGACAGTAATATTTAATATTTGTCAGCTACATGCCATTTTGTTTATGCAAAGACATTAAATTCCCGCGTTTTAGCTGTTAAAGAGCTATCAAGCGTGTCACACACGGGAAAACATATTAGTGAGGACTTATCTTTTATTCTAAATGATTGGAACCTTATGGATAAAGTTGTTACAGTTGTTTCGGATAACGGTGCGAACATTAAAAATGCTATTATAGAGCATTTGCGTCTACACCATCACCCATGTGTAGCGCATACTTTGAATTTAATCGTTAAAGAGGCCTTAGATACTAACATGCTATTAAAAGATATTATAAAAAAATGCAAAAGTCTTGTTGGATATTTCAAACACAGTGGCCTTGCCACTGGCAAATTAAAAAAATGCCAAGAGCAGATGAACATGCCTTTACTTAAAGTCAAGCAATCTGTTGACACAAGGTGGAATTCTATTTTGTTTATGTTGGAGAGACTTTTAGAAATTAAAGACCCCCTGTCTATCGCAGTAACCACTTTACCTACAGCTCCTGATTTTCTGGATGCTTCTGAATGGACAGTAATAGCAGATTGTGTGCCACTTCTCAGACTCTTTGACATGATGACGACAGAACTTTCAGGTGAGAAATTCGTAACTATGTCTTTGGTGATCTCTCTCATTAGAGGACTACAATTAAATATAAAAACAATTAAACCAAGTACAGATATCGGTCTTTGGTTACAATCAATTTTTTAGATATAATTTCACGACGCTTGGTGCCATTAGAAACCAACAAAATTGCTGCCAAAAGCACTTTTTTGGATCCCAGATTAAAAAAAAACAGCTTTCGGTTTGGAAGATAATGCTAAAAATACATTTCAGTGGTTACTTGAGAAAGTCGCAGGAATTGTTTCTTCTTCGAATGTTCAAAATCTCGATCATGAAGATTATTCCCTAACTGCTAGTACTTCATCAAGAGATCAAATTTCACAAGAAAAGATGTCGCTGTGGTTACATTTTGACACAAAAATTAAAGATGTGAAAACCAAAACCACACCATCTACCACTTCGACACTTTGTATGCGTCAATATTTAGAAATGCAGCATAGTGATCGCAAAAGCAATCCATTAGAGTTTTGGGACAAACATAAATTTATGATGCCAGAGTTGTACTCATTGCATTTAAAATATTTATGTGTGCCAGCTTCTTCCGTACCTAGCGAAAGACTGTTTTCAAAAGCGGGTCAACTGGCTAATATTCGCAGGAACAGATTATCACCAAAAAACCTGCATATGATTTTATTCTTAAACAGTGTTTTTTAAAATGTCATGTTGTTATTTTTTTTTATTAGTTCTGTAGTCGACAGGCGACTTGTTACTTCAATTAAACTTAAAATTTCGTTTTGTTTTTAGTTTTAGGCATAAAGTTAGACTTGAAATATTTATGTAGTTTCTAATTAAAATATTAAGACTAATACGTTCATAATTAATACGTTCATAATTATTTTTCGTTTTAAGTTAACAAAGAAAATGTTTTTTGTTTGAATTTTATTAATTAGTTAAGCAGACACCTTGTTATACTAATGTTTAATATTTATATTTGTTGTTTAATATATTCCTCTATTTCTAATAAATGTTTTTCCTTATTTTAATTGTTTTCAACAAACTTCCTATCTTCCTAATTTACTCCAAATCATAGTTGGAATTGTAATAATTATTCACGACAAACGACTATTAAGAATAGATTATTCTGGAGAATTATACCGCACTGGTATCGAAAAAATTATATTTTTAAATCAATTTCTCTATTAGCATCATACGCCGACACTGGACTGCGAAAAGACCGGCTGAATCGTCCGCCTGGCGACGATATTGCCGATTCCGAATCCGATTGTCGGGTATTTGTCCGGACGATTTAATTCGGATTCTCTTAGCCGAACGTGGAACTCGTGCAAGCTCATACAATTATTTCATTGTCGGTCGAACGGACGACAGGCGGCGTGTATCCGGACGATTTAGATATCCGGATTGATTCGGAATAATTTGATATTCGGATTGAACGGACGATTAATCCGGACTCCTCGCATCACTAGTAAGCAGTACTTGTTGGAACATTGAGCAATTCACACGGCTCGCCCCGGTCGCTTGCGCTCGCGTCATTATCAGTGGTGTGTATTATATTAAAAACAGTTGAATAACACTGTGATACATTAAAATTCTTAAAATTTTGCTTAGAATCCAAAAATGTAATCATATACAGGGCATTCCTTTTAAAATAACAAAGACGTTGCCGGATCTCGCCGCGATGACGTCGCGAACGAAATCGCTCGTGTGCATCGAGCCTTACTGTATGATTGGGAGTGTTGGCGCGAAATTTTTGATGTTTTGTTTTTAAATCGGTGGCGGTATTGCTATTTAATACTTAACTTATTTGTTGGAAAGTACTTGCGTTGTTTGGTTTTTTGACTTTTTGTTTTTCTTATTTTTTGATGAAGAATGGCGGGACCGGTGAGCAGCGTCACCGTGGAATATTTAAAAACAATTAAATTTTCATTACTTTCGTTAGAGGAGAGGATAAAAATAAAAAATATTGGTCGTCCAAAGCCAAATATAGTTATAGGCAACGTAACCAAAGGCAAAAATCGGCACTATAAACGGTCTTTTAAAATGGACATTTACGAGAGAACAGACTGGTTGTGCGGGAGTTCAGTTACTAACACTCTTTATTGTTTTCCGTGTTTATTATATGGGGATGAGGCATCAGAATGGACAAAATGTGGTGTGAAAAACTTGGCTCATTTATCCGAAAAACTTAAAAAGCATCAATGTTCAAAGTTACACATATCTGCTAAATTACGATTTAATTTATTAGGTAAACAAGATATCCGGCAACAATTAAATAGTGCATACCGATAAAATATTGAAAAGCATAACCAACAAGTAAAGAATAATAGATCATATGTATTATCGAAAATTATAAATTGTGTTAAGTTCTGTAGCGCTTTTGAACTTCGTGGGCATGATGAAAAACAGGACTCATTAAATCCTGGAATATTTAAAGGCCTCGTAAATTTTTCTGCCGAATTGGACTTGACACTAAAGGATCATTTGCAGCCAGCTACTGTGTTTAAAGGTACGTCTAAAGATATCCAAAATGATTTACTAGATTGTATGCTTTCCGTTTCTCAAGCACACATTAAAAAAGAAATCGCTGCTTCAAAGTTTGTATCTGTAATAAGCGATGAAACAAGTGACATTTCAAATATTTTTCAAATGGTAATAGTTTATCGATATAATTTACCAAATAGGACCCCCGTTGACAGATTTTGGACTTTTTTAAAACTGACCACTGACCACGATGCGAGCTTTATTTGCTTAGCTGATTGTATAGAAAAATCATTAAATTCCGTTTTAACAAGTCCAGATCAATTAATTTCCCAAAGTTATGATGGAGCAAGTGTCATGAGTGGTGCTCATCGTGGTGTGCAAAAACTTATTCAAGATAAATTTCAATACGCCTATTATATACATTGTTATGCGCGTCAGTTAAATTTATTAATGTCTCAGGCAACAAGCATAAATACTAACGTACGCATATTTTTGTCCGATTTGAGTGTTATTACAAATTTTTTTTCAAATTCACCTCAGAGGGTTGCCATATTAGACGAAATTGCTGGAAATAGAATTCCTAGAGCATCTGCTACAAGGTGGAATTTTAAAATTAGAACCGTTAACATGCTTTTTGAAAATAGAGAAGCCTTAATAGAGTGTATGGAACAAATACAATCTACATCCAGACAATCAGATACCATCCGAAAAGCAGGTGCACTTTCAAGATTATTAAAGGACATTAAATTTATTTTTTAGTTGAATGTATTTCATCGAGTTATGCCCCATGTTGACATATTGTACTCTCAACTGCAAAAACGGGCTACTCACTCTGTAACCATAAAACGATACATGTCCGAATTTGAAAAAAATATTCAAAAAGAGAGGGACAATATACACACTATTAGAGAAATCGAGTTGGCTTCGATATTGACGAAAATCAAACAAGAAAAAGAAGAAGATTGGATGACAGAAATTCGTATGTCTCCACTACCGTTCAAGCTAAAGAAATTTGTGATACCATTATATCGGAAACCAAAAGAAGGTTTTTGTTTACAGGTCACTTGGAAATTGCTAACTTGTTTTTAGTTGAAAATTTTGAAATTTACACCTTAAATTTTCCTATATTACCTTTAGAATCAGCGATTCGCAATTACCCCTTTTTAAACAAAAACAAATTAAGAACAGAATTGGAAATAATATATAGACGGTGAGATTTTAGAGAACTTTCTGGAGCAGTTCATTTGCTAAAATTCTTAATTGAAACCAATTTACAAGAAGATTTTTCTGAAACCATTCTAATTTTGCAAATAATTGTTACGATGCCAATGACAACCGCAGAAGCCGAACGATGTTTTTCTACACTAAAACGAATTAAAACTTTTCTTAGAAGTACTATGGGCCAGGAGAGACTAACTGCACTCGCAATGTTATCCATTGAGAAAGATATGATTTGAGAAATTCCAAATTTCAACGAATTGGTGATTGAAGAGTTTATTTCAAAAAAAGACAGACGACTTAATAACGACGAAACTTATGTTTAAATTTAAAAAAATATTAGTTTTAGTTTAATTATTTTTTAGTTTAATTTTGTGAAACAGTATTATATTCAATAAAACATATATACGGAAATTAGAGTGGGTTTATTGGCATTTTTTACGCTCTCAAAAGGAAATATAGGGCGTGGCACCCAAAAAATTTTCGCTATTTTTTCCCCTCCCAATTGTGCACTACCATTCTTTAAAGTCACGCGCCGCCACTGCGGTCAATATGTAGATTATAAATTGAATACCATATATCATTATATTCTAAAACACTATGAACATAACTTTATTAAGCACACCAACTTTAGGGCCCTAATATTACTTATTTCATTTCAAGGTCTTCTAAAATAATAAAATAATAAACCGTCTTTAAATTGGCGGTCAAAAATTATTCCTAGATCATTCACTGTATCAACAAATACTAAGGCACAGTCGTCTATACGTAGTTATATTTATAGGGGGAAATGAGATCACTGCCTGAAATAAATGAAAATTGCCTCTTATTTTTTCCAAGCCTTTTTTTAAAATTAATTTTTTTGCTACCTGAAAGAAATACAAACTTAATCAACATTATCTATATTACTAATTTCTTTTCAATTGCCTGGAAGAAATATAAACTGTATTACAAAAAAGTGTCATTAGGTACATGAATAAAGCCAAAATGAGGGATTCATTTAAGCCACTTTTTATTACAAATAAAATCCCTACATAATAAGTAAAGTAACAAACAATAGTAATCAAGAAGAAAGGAACCGAACACGTCAAATTTAATACTGAGAGGGACATTTATTGACAGAAATTGCGTTTCTATGACGTGATATGATGAACTATGGGGGATGAGGTGCCCCCAGGGATTCCATGTCAATATTTTAAAATGGGAATAGAGGTTGAATGATACCTTGAATTAAAGGTATTTTTATTCTCTACATAGTCTTATTTTTATTGTATTAATTCCTTCTCAAGAAACATGAATAAATATAGCTGACATTCTTCAAAAGTTTAAATCTTACAGTTTTATCGCCTGCATAAATTTTCTTTTTTTTTTTAATTAGCCAGGTGTTATCCCTAAACAAGAAAAAAAATACATTCTGAAAATTCAAGTTATTTTGACGAAAACGTCAAAATAACTCCATATTTCGACGCTTTTGTTGGTTTAGTTATTTTTATTTTGGTATCGGTGTTTTGTTGAAGTGAGCAATAATAACAGTAGTACAAACCATCCTGGTGTTATTGATAGTATTGATAACAATGATTTACACTACCGCTCAAAAGTATTTGCCCACCATATATTCTTTTTAATATTTTAAATTGGATACAATCTTATCTTTATACCTATATTTAGATTGTATCTCTTTTGTAAATTGCATATATGCTTAAACAGCATACCTATCAACTATGGTTCGTTGAAAAACACTGAGTATTTAAAAATAGTCTTCCAAATAACAAATAATGTAGTGAAAATGTGCACTTCTTCTAAAAAACTAATCTGTTTACAGCTCGTTTCCGATGATGGTATTTAGTCTTCAAGAATTGATTTAGTGTAACATTGATAAATAATTTCGCTTGCTTATTGACGATTGTCACCGTTTCTTTGCTGGTTTTTCAATATTCTTTAAAGTGGCTAAAATAAAAGAGTTATCGGTAAAAACAAAAGGTATTATCATTGGACTTCATAAGGCTGGAAAGACTAACCGTTAAATTTCGACGGATTTGGGAATTCCAAGGCGGACTGTCGATTATAATGTTAGGAAATTCACCAGAAAAGGGACTATTAGCTACAAACCTCGATCGAGAAGGCCAAAGGCAACAAGTTCAAAGGAGGATTTAAATATTATAATTATAAGCAAACACAATAATCGCCCCTAAAATCACAGCAAAAATCAACAAGGAGCGTAAAAAAGCGGTCAGTGTTTCGACAGTAAAACGGCGACTTTATAATTCTGGTCTTAAAGGACGTTTAGCTGTATCAAAACCGCTACTGAAGGATGTTAATAAGAAGAAAAGACTTGAGTGGGCCCAATCACACAAAGAATGGACCTTGATGACTGGAAGAAAGTTCTCTGGAGTGACGAGTCGAAATTCGAGGTTTTTGGAACGAAGAGGCGAGTTTTTGTTCGCCGTTATGCCAATGAAAGGGTCGTTGAGAACTGTACGGTGGCTTCAGTTAAACACGATGGTGGTTCGGCGATGGTGTGGGGTTGTTTCGGAGGGTCTGCAGTGGGCGATCTAATTAGAATAGAGGGAATTCTTCGAAAAGAGGGTTACAAAACAATTTTAAGTGACAATGTACTTCCTTCTGGTACTCGAATAATTGGGGAAAACTTCATCTTTCAACATGACAATGACCCCAAGCACACGTCAAAATTGTGCAAGCAATATTTAGGTCAATTACAAAGGCAACATCTTCTGAAAGTTATGGTATGGCCCCCACAATCACCGGACCTCAATCCTATCGAATTACTGTGGGATGAACTGAATAGACAAGTGCGATAATCATGCCCCACAACATCAAAAGAAGACTTGTGGAGGATCATCCAAGAAGAGTGGCACAAGATACCTTAGGAAACTTTGGACAAATTAATTAGAAGACTACCGAAACTCTGTGAAGCTGTTATTAAAAATCGAGGCGAACATGTAGATGAATCCAAAATTTGATTTTCTTAAATTTAATTAATTGAAAAATGTATTGTTTATATTCATTTTGTTATAAATAAACCGTTTCATAAGAATAACTGATGGGTTTATTATTTTTAGTTATAACTTTAAAACAGTCATATGTGGGCAAATACTTTTGAGCGGTAGTGTATAAGCTGCAATTATGCGGATAAAATGGTAAATCATCACACATCCTTATTTAATGGATTTGATGATGAAATTTTAAGAAACAGGGTCAGTACAAAACAGAAAAAATGAAGTTTAGCATCCGATGAGAAATGAAGTAGTAGAAATTGCAGTGTTGGGTCATGTTGAGATGGAACCTAATGCATCTGCTCGAAAAACTGCTATCGCACCGCACCTATCGTGTCAAATATACCGTTCACAAAATTTTAAAATTACACAAATATCATGCCTACAAAATTAAACTAGTACATGAGCTAAATGAAGATGATTTTGATCGTCGTGTATAATTTTGTGAGTACTTAAGTGACAAGTTAAATCGTGAGAGAAATTTACTGCGCACAATGTCTGTTTCTCGGACGAATGCTCCTTTTAGTTCCATGGTGAATTCAATAGACAAAACTGTCGATACTGGAGCGACACTAATCCTCATTTATTTCAGAAACACACACGCAGCGACCTTTTAAAAAACCGACCGAAAACTTAATGTATGGGCTGGTATCCTGGGAGATCATATTGTTGGACCTTTTTTTATTAATACAAATCTTAATGCTGAAAATTACTTTTTAAAAAAGAACTTCTGCAGGACTTCTGAGAAGTACCATACCCCTTTGGATTTTTTTTATGGGGTCATCTAAAAACCAAAGTCTTTGCCACAGAGTCTGACTCCCTTGAAGAGCTGCTTCGAAATAGAATTGTTAACGAATATCAGTTAATAACGCCCGAAATGTCCGCTAATGTGCGCAGCCGTTGAATAATAATTGTATTTTTGTATGGAGCTCAATGGAGATCATTTTCTAACATTTAATAAAATAGGTGTTAGATACTTTTTACTTTTTTTCATTTAAAATAAGGTTAATTTTTTTTATCCACATTTATTCATATTTATTGCGAACAAATTAATAAAATAAAAAAGAAAAATAGGGGTTTGTAGGGAATAAAATTGCCTTAAATTCAAGGAATCACTCGACCCCCATTCCCATTTAAAGAAATTGACATGGGGGCTCTGGAGGGTGAAGGAATGATGTCAAAGAACCGCAATTTCTTTCAATATTAAATTTGACGTGTTCCGTTACTTTCTTCTTGATTACTTTTACCTACTTAGGTTCTTAATTTTTTGTTTAATTTAGATTTGAGGCTTTTTTACAACATAAGATATTCTAGAATAATGAAGCATATTTGATTGATATACAGTGAAAGCTCTCCTTGCGGACAGCTCCTATAAGCGGACATCTCTTTTAACCGGACAAAGTTCCTGGAACCAACTTTCAGCATATTATTTTCAATGTTAAATGCATTCCGATAAGCGGACGCTCTTATAAACGGACGTGGACACTAGATTTTTCTGTATGTGATCAAAAAATATCCCATAAGCGGACGCGAAACTCTAATACCCGGACGATTTTTAGTTCCGCTTATTGCAATGCACAATCTACATACATAAAATTCGGTAATTCCCCAATTTATATTAGGTGATTCCCTATTTACGCATTTCGTTGGCTAGGCAGTATGTAATCTTGTGTTTTATCTTCAGTTCAGGCAAATTCGTAGTTGATTGAGATATTTTATTATTGTAACTGTAAAATGGCACCAAAAAAAAAGGATGCTCTCGTTAAAGGAAAAGATGGAAGTTGTTAACGTATTAGACAGAGAAACTGTTTTAGTTCGTCATTTGGCAAATAGGTTTAATATTGGGAAAACGCAAGCAGCTGAAATTGCCAAAAATAAGGAAGATCTCAGGAGTAAATGGCAGTCAGGAACTAATATAAATCAAAAGAAGGATTTTTTAAAAAAGGAAGGTTTTGCTATAGACATGTTTTGAGTGGTTTGTGAAAGCTAGAAGTTAGAACATTCCAATCTCAGGGCCGTTAGTGAAAATGAAAGCTAAAGAAATCGCCATTACTTTTGGCTATAATAATTTCAGTACGTCCGACGGGTGGCTGCAAAAGTGGCGCAAGAGACATAGTGTGAGTTTCAAATGCATATCTGGCGAAGCTGCTGCAGTAAATCAAGTTGATGTGTCACAATTTTTGGAGAAACTTCCGTCCCTGTTGCTTGGCTACAAACCAGAAGACGTGTACAACGCAGATGGAAGTGGACTTTTTTTTCGCGCATTGCCCGACAAAACTCTGTCCCTTAAAGGAGAAACATGTGTGGGTGGAAAGTTGTCCAAAGATAGACTAACCATTTTATTCTGTGCAAATATGGCCGGTGAAAAAAAAAAGAAATTCTTTTATTTTTAGACAATGCGTGCTCTCATCCTCGTGATCTGAAAATGAAAAATGGATCAAGGTATTATACAGAACTTTAAATTTTATTATCGGCATTTGATTTTAAAACATATTTTAACAAAAATTGACGATGTCCAAAGCTTATCTAAGCTTACAAAGTCTATTAATGTGTTAGAAGCTTTGTATTTTATAAAAACAGCATGGGATAAATAAAATTCCGCTACAATTAAGAACTGTTTTGGCAAAACTGGATTCAGAAAAAGTGGATGTAGCAAGGAATTTGCTCAGCAAAATTATTGCGATGCTGAAGACGATCTGCCCTTAGCGACACTTGCTTAGTCACTGCGACATGCCAAACATTTAGGAGTAGCAGACCCCCAGAAAGTAGATGATTTCCTCAGGCCAACATGAATATGGTAGTCCAAACGACTCAGAAGAAGAAGTGGAACTGGTGGACTCACTAAGAGGTTCAAAAACTATAAATTCATATGGGGAAGCTCTAAATCATATTTCTATATTGAAAAAATTTGCTAAAGATGATTTCACTGCATTTCAACATTTAAAAAATTTAGAAAGTTATTACGAAAATTGTCTCCTTCAGCAAAAGATGGTGAAATTTCGTCAGACAACATCAGACAAACAGTTATTTATACTCTATACTCACATACTCTCTTTTAAACGGACACCTCCCATAAGCGGACAAAAGTTACGAAACCGTGAGTGTCCGCTTATGGGAGCTTTCACTGTACATGGCTATCTGGAATTCTTATATTAAGCTTGTAGAGACAAAATCTGAATTTATTCTACACCTACTCTAGTAACGACATATTTCAACAAAGAAACAACAAGCAACCTGTTAATTATTATCAAAACGACTTAACAATAAATTAACAACAATCTTGTTTCACAAGGTGGTGCAGCACCAGAAATCGGCCTGATAAATGTGGCCGCATCCACAGCTGGTATAGCCTTACATAAATGCGCCGCGACTTCCTCGGAAAATAGGTTTGTATTAGTTGATATGCAAAATTGTGCCAGTGTATAGTTTCTTTTAAATTATTTAGTATTTTCCCTAGCGTCTCGATAGATGCGAGCAACTCCGAAGAGGAGCAAGGGGAAAGCACCGGACATTCGGAAAGCCACAAGTCGGACAGCGAAATTGACACAGTTGAAATCGAGGATGAGGAACAACACCATGGGCAGATCGTTGTGGATAATAGTGGACCCCCTCCATGCAAATTAGCAAGGTATCCAATCTTTTATGGCTTTATTTATTTATGCACTTTATAGCTTATAATTAATATACGAGTACCGATATTATTTTTAGAATACACACATCAAAATGGTCTAGGGAACACATACAAATATGTTAATATTTTTGAGAAGATTGGAAAAAAGTTAATTATTGCAATTTTTTTACATTATTCGAATAAAATAACAATATAATCATTAACTTTTTTTTGTAGATTATAATTTACTCATAATTAAGGGCCCAAATAAAAATAAAGAACAAAATCCCATTTATTACCGTTTATTAAAAAAAACTATAAAAATAAAAATTTACCAACTACAAATTAAACTAGTAGCCAGATGGTCCACCTCTATTTTTTGGCATGCTTAAAATTAAATTATTAATTAATTCTTGGGGCAACTCCTCCCAAACATGTGTCACAGCAAGACGAAGCTCCAGAGCGCTTTGAAAAAAGTCAAATCGTTGAAGAAGTTGCCTTTTTAACCAATCCCAAACATGCTCAATTGAATTAAGGTCCGGTGAGGTAGAGGGCCAGGGTAGAAGATTGATTTGATTTTCCTCAATAGCGATTCGTACAAGCCGTGCTCGATGTGGTGGGGCATTATCTTGTTGCAACAACGAATTTAGGCCCATTTCGCGTAAATATGGAACAATTACAGGCAGTAGTATATTATCCCTCTAACTTATTCCAGTCATTGTATTTTTCACAAAAATGAGGTTCGTTTTTCCGTGAAGTCTAATGCCACCCCAAAACATTAGTGATCCACCACGTTGCCTTACTACTTCCCGGGCATGACGCAAACGACTTTCATTTCCTTCCTCTCTCCAGACACGAATTCTACCAGAATCAGGATAAAATGAAAATCGAGACATATCCGTAAAAAGAACTGTGACCCATCTCTCTTGATTCCAATTAACATGTTTTTGGCACGTTAATCTTGCACCTCGATTTCCTAAAGTTAACCGAGGAACCCTTAGGGGTCTTCTGGCATGAAGTCCTCTCTCATGCAAATGGTTTCTAATAGTTTGACCTGAAACCTCGACGTTGTGCACTCGTGAGAGCTGCTGAACCAAAACAGAGGCTGTTACCGTGGGATTTCTTTGAGCTTGCAAAGTTATAAAACGGTCTTGGGCAGGTGTGGTAACTCGCGACGGGCCTTGATGCCGTTCTCTAACATCATTTGTCTCTCTATATCTCGTCCACAAACGGTTAGTTACACTGGAAGATGTATCCAAAGCTCTTGCAACGTCTCTTTGACTTGTTCCTGCCTCAAGCATTCCGACTGCTCTTAGCATTTCCTCTCGAGTTAAATGTCGTCTTTCCATTTTTATTGAATAAAAACTAAATCACAATTGTTCGGTTGGAACCACAGAAAATGCGAAATTGCGTTAGAATTTAAAAATTATAATCTGCGTTATTTCGACAAAATGTGCAAGTAGCAAAAAACGCTGTTCTGGCATGATTTTTTGTACCCAAATATTTATTTTACTTCATTGGTATTTTAATATTAAAGGTAGTATCTATTCCGTATGAAAATATAAATATATAAAAATTTATAAGGCGAAAAAACTATTTTTCTAAGTGTTCCTTAGACCATTTTGATGTGTATATAAAAAAATCACATACTTCCATTAAAGGACTATTTATTTACTATCAAATCAAGTCAAATATATTAAATAAAATTATAAATATTTTTATATTGCCTTATCACAATGCTTTGAAAAAAGAGTTGTCTGAGATCCAAAATTCCACTTCCTCTGTATAATTGATCTGAACAGTATTGTTTGTTTCTACCTAAAACATTTGTTAAAATCCATTTTTGAACAATTTCCAATAGGTGTAAGTGAATCTTTAGTGCTCCACCCCAAACTAAAATGCCATAGTTCAAATGTGGTTGAATAAGTGCCGCATAAAAGGATAATAAATATTTCTCATTAAAATTCTTTTTCAGTTCTTTAAATTTAATAACAAAACATCTTATTTTATTAGTTGGATCTATTGTTTTATTTTTGTATTAAAATTGAAGTTAGTGAAATTTTTTTTTCTTGTATTGCATTTAGTTACTTAAATCTCGTTTTGTTAAGTAGAATATAATTTTTTTTGTTAATGAATAATGCATAGTTAATAATGCTTATTATTTATTTTTTATCTTTATTAAAAAAAAATCAAATCAAAATAATTTTGTCCAGGACTTTATTAACTTTCTTTTCGTTATTTGGCATTTTATCATTACAATTTGTATTTAACATCGTTGGATCTGTTCTAGCTGAATCAATGACATACGACGTACAATTTGCACTAACACTAACTAAATTTTTTCTTAAAAATATATGATCTATGTTAGTGGATGAATCCCTGAATGATGTAACCCTAACACGACTAGTTAATAGCAGAGACAAAACCAAAGTAGTTTAAAATAGTCTGATATTTAATAACTTCATTATTATTTTCATCAATTAGGTTCAAATTTAAATCCCCTAGACCAATATCAATCTTGGAGAAATCTATAAATCTAAAAAAAATATTGAATAATATTACTAATAATTTTCCCAAATATTAGAAAGCAGCTGATTGAAAAAATCCATGGTCCGGTGACACATAATAGCAGCACCGATACCGAACTGGACGGGATTCCCATTCAGACTTCACCAACACCGGCGAAAGTTAAATGGCCGCCGTCAGTCAAAACGAAGAGTGACAGAAAGGCGCACGTGCGAAAAAAATTGCTGTCAACATTAAATGCCTTGCCGGAGGGTGTGGAAGCGGTGGGGTCGAGTAGTAGTCAAGAAGAGGCGGATGTAGAAGACAGTCCCAGTAAAATGAGAAAAAGGTTAGTTTCTATTTGGTGATGTCATATCAATTGGAATTCTGCAAGGAACTGTGTTAGGGTATATTCTTGATTTAGAAAATTACATTAACTTTATTACCCTGTATCTTGATTGTCTTTGACTTTTGGAATAGGAAAATTTCCTCATTCTTAAACTTAGCGACATTCTTTTTCTAAAAGGAATCTGCTTTTAAATTGTTTACCATTGTTTATGGGATACTCTGTATTGTATAGTGTGAAGTGTATAGTGAGGTCTATAATAAATAGTCACTAAACCCTATCGCGCAAAACTATTTACTTTCTCGAGTAATTTTTCACAAAAAAACTTTTCCTAACAATCAACTTTACTCTGAGAAAGTTTTCCTGTTTAAACTATTTCTTGTGTTGGAACATGCTCTCTGGCCTATAAAAATATATAAAGTAAATTGACCATCAACTATATTCGTTATACCAGAAACCTCGAATAAACTAACCTTCTTTTACCTGTACCACAGATGTAAATAGCTCCGCACCAGATAAATATTCACATAGCCGCATCAATTTTTGCGACACGCGGCGCACCAGTCCAAACGCTTAATATTTTGCTTCTTTTTGCTGTAAAGACGTCGCTATATTGCCAAGCTTAAAAGTAAATCTTTAATATACAGTGCATCCCAAAAGTTATGTCTAAATTCATTTAAAATTCAGGGGTGTGTTCGAAAAAAAATGCTCGGACCCGTCGATTTTTATTTCAAGTTGCGCATTTTTGTACGTGAAGTCTGTATATACAGGGTTGCTCAAAAATAAATTACGACCATCAACTTAATTTTTTCAAATGAAAACACCTTTTTTTATTTCATCTTTGAATTTCGCGTGGAATTCTACGTATGTTTCATGCATCATGTCCTATACCTAAAGTCAACAATTATCGAAAAAAAGACGATTCATGTAACATATAAAAAAAGAACAAAAATTAAGTTAAATGTTCAGAATGGTTGCCATTCACGGCTTGACAACATCCAATAAAGTCTCGTTGCACATTTTCAATCATTTCCGGAGTTATGGCGCGTACTTCTCTGCAAATTCTCTCTTTCAAGTCGTCTAGATTATTTGGCCTATTAACAAATACCTTCGACTTGAGGTATCCCCACAAAAAAAAAGTCCATTGGTGTTAGGTCAGGCGACCTAGCAGGCCATTCGATGGGTCCTCTTCTTCCTATCCATCGATTGGGAAAGGTTTTATCCAAAAATGTACGCACAGTGGCAGCATAGTGCGGAGGAGCGCCATCTTGCTGGAAAATTAGTTCTTCGTCAGGATAGTCTGGGTCCAATGGATTTGGAAATAAAGCTAGTAATGCTGGAACTAATTCAAATTGGAGAAAATCGAGATACACTTGTCCCGTTAAAGTCTGTTCAAAGAAAAAGGGACCTATTAGTCTTCCGCGCACTATTCCACACCACACATTTAGTTTTTGAGGGTACTGGGTGTTTACCTCCATCATCCAATGCGGATTTTCTGTTGCCCAATATCGACAATTTTGTCTGTTCACACTACCATTCAAACAGAACGTGTCTTCATCGGAAAAAATAATATTTGTTACTAAATTATTATTTAGATTGCACATGTTTTGTAAGCGTTCACAAAACTCATTTCGCCTATCGAAATCGTCATCAAATAACTCTTGCACAGGAATAACTTTGTAGGGGTGATATTTGTGCTTTTTAACTATTCGGTGAACTATAGATTTCACCATGTGTAAATTTGCCCCAATCTGCGATACAGGAGTGCATGGATTTTGTTCCAAAGAAAGCAAAACGTCAAGCAAACATTCTCAGAGATAAGGTGACTCGTAAGGTGAACTTCAATAATAATGTTTGGTCGTCTTTTTTTCGATAACTGTTAACTTTAGTTATAGGTTTGCATCATGGCATAAAACACGTAGAATTCCGCGCGAAATTCAAAAATAAAATTAAAAAAGGTGCTTTCATTTGAAAAAATGAAGTTGATGGTTGTAATTTATTTTTGAGCAACCCTGTATATACAAACTTCACATACAAAAATGCACAACTTGAAATAAAAATCGACGGGTCCGAGCGTTTTTTTTTTCGAACACACCCCTGAATTTTAAATAAATTTAGACATAACTTTTGGGATGCACTGTATACAAAGCGCTTGTATTATTATGTAAATTCTAAAAAAATCTATTGTGTAAGCGTTCTGATTAAAAATATAGAATATCATAAATGTAGATACTGTGTGAATCCTTTTAAATTCGAAATATAGTCATTAATGTTTTAAAAATCTCCATTCTAAGGATATATAGTAAGTTTTTTTTAAGTAGTTTCAAATGCTCAAAAAATGAACACAATTTCCTAATTAAAGGGAATAAGTTTAATGGACATTCAAGTTATATTGTAAAGAAAAAGATAAGTAAAAGAAACAGTAACATATTTTTATAATATGCTAAAATTTTAACATGTGCACCTTTTAATTTCCAATAGAATTTCTATTTCTAGGAAAAAAAAGTACTCTTATCGCGGCTATCGGGCTGATATCTGTATCTATAATGGGCGGATATCTGTATTTATCTCGGAATTTGAAATGTTCGATGGCATAAGTAAGTCTGTTGTACTTTTAATTCTAAAAAACAGCCGAAAAGATCTAGCTCTTGGATTGAGATTCTATAACCACCACGCTGTCGCGTCATAGAACTAACTATATTTTTCTACTTTGTTGATACCTTTGTTCTCATAAAAACTTTATAAGCATTTATCACTGATCCGTTTTCAGAACTAATACCGCAGTTAAAAGGATTTTTAGAATATAATTGTTTGCTATTTAAAACATCAAACAAATTATTCATATTTTCTATGACTTCTGCAGTATTCGTGCCTACTTGCCGATCAACGAAACCTTTTTCCACACACACGTTTTAACAGCTGCAGCCATTGTTTTTTTTGTGAAAAAATTTCTAACGCTAATTCGCAGGACATCTTTTTAAATTTATTTGGATTAATATGCTTGTCAGTCAGCTTTAGCAGGACTCTAGCGGACTGAGACGCTCTATCAATTTCAGAAGTTTTCTTAATTATATCAAAACTAATTTTTTTATTAAATAATTCAAATGTTCCTGAGAGCATATTATTCCGAATACTTTTAAAAAGATGAGGTACATCGTACATTCATAATAACAGTAAGGTGTATCTTTCGTAACGCCTAATAATTTCATAGCGCCCCTATTATTGATGCCCTGATCGCAAACCATAGCAAGAGGTGAAAACTCAACTTCAACTCAACAAATGTATTTTATTACAATTTTTAAATCTTCTTTTGAAACGTAATTATGTGAAAAAAAAGTAGGCAAGATGAATATATACCCTTAATGGAGAAGAAAAGGGCATGGTTGGCTTTTTTCACAGTTCGGCCGAGAGGTCCCAAGTCTTGAAATCCTTCTATTAAGTCGAGTTTTCTATGAAATTCCAAGTTTTCTTTGAGGCTTATTTCATCAAATGCGACTAAAAATGTTTTTTCATTTCTTGTCATTACAGCAGATATATGCTTCAAAAAATTTAAAATTTTATCGTCAATTCCAGTTATAAAGTTATTTTGTGCAATTCATTTACGCATTGTAGATACGGCCGGAAGCACAACGCCTTTTTTCCTTAAAAAATAATGAGCTGATGGAGACTTGTGGTTCAAAGAAATGTAGAATTCTTTTTCCTTTTGCCTCCAAACTACAGGTCTTTATTATTTCTTACTTATTACTTATTACCCCTTAATTGCATATTAACTAATATTTTTGCTACCGGGGACATAAAAGACAAAAACGGCAAATGTGTATGTAACGGATGTATTTTCATGTTCAAATTTGAGGCGTTTCTTAGAAGAGATAAGTGGGCTAGTCTTAAAAGCTTAATTGTTTTCACCTGCAGTATATTTTCTTTTTGGAGTCTGCACGGTTAAAGTTTTCTCGCTATCTGAAGCAAAAGGGCTGCTAAAGAAAGCAGTATTGTTTTGAGGAACTAAATTACTCTTCAGATATTTTTGGTTTTCTGTCCGGAAGTCCTCATTGTTGAAATGGTTTTTACAAATGTATTTACCACGTAAGCTTTCAACTGGAACTCTAGCCTTAGCGTTTCCTAAAGTATTTAAAAACTATTAATAGTTAATAAAGCATAGACGGGTAAATAAAACAATAGTGAACACTATTTAAATACGTTTTTATAGTGAGTTTAGTTGTGATAGAAATTAAAAAACAACCTAAATAAGTTTTTAGCCTTGATTCGGGCTTCTGCTATTTTACAAAATATAAAGGGTAAACTGCAAATTGATTGCAGTAATGGTCCATATAGTAAGGTAATAGGTGATATAGCAACAAATAGGTCCTTTTCAAGATCCAAATCCTTTATTACCCGCCGTAACGTAGAGGCACGCAACGAACCGGGATGCTCGATTTGGCAACATAGACTAATAATTTTGGCTTGGGATGCTAGAGCTCACTCAGGCCAGCATCCTTTTAGGGTCCGCAAATTTAACATTGGAGCTATTATCTGGTGCGCAGCTATTTACATCTGTGCCAGTACCCCTAAATAAAAATCAATAAATTTGCCTTGTCTTAAATTATTTATTAAGGTCTGTAGAGCGTTAATTTTCATTGATTTAAGTTGTTTTTATGATGTCATCAAATGGCATATAATTAGATTACAACTTGAATATGAACAATGTACTCAGCCCATTTAGCATTAGACGTTTTAAAATTAATAAAGAACAAGGTGTAGCCTTCGGGCACGTTGATTAAATGATGCTAAACATTTTAGGCGAAAATTTCTTAGGAAAGCCCGTGCCAAACGTCAAAAAAGCAACAACAAACGCGGCGGCATAAACCGGTTGGCCGGCGTGGAGACCATGAGCGAAGTGGACGTCGACAGTGATCACGAAGTTAAAACGTTGAAGAGTCATTCTGCGCAAGAGGCGATGATGCTTCCCGCGCAAATTAATGCTTTGGTATATACGGTTCGTTCTTAATATGTGTGCGTTTTTTTTTCAATATAGTTTTCAGGTACATCAATCCGGTGTGCTTAAATCCAATGTGTACCTCGAAGAGAGCTCTTCTTGTAGCGAGCTGGGAAAAGAAGAGCATCACCATCACCATCATCATCATCACGTTCAGCAACCGACCGCTTGCGGCAATTACATCACAATTCACACCAACGGGGGACATATCTTAGAAATGCTTAGTGGGGAAGAGGCAGAAGTAGAAGGTAACCAAAAGTCAATAGCTAAGGTCCAACCTATTTTTAAAGGTGGTGGCTAAGGAGCATGATAATAATTACCCTTAAATCTCAGTACTTTTTTCAAATAGTTAATAGCAGGATTATTTCATTTCCTAATAAACATAGGTTCAAACTGAAATAGATCATGGTGAAAAGATTTCAGTGGTATTTCTTGACCTGTGAAATGGATTTGATACTGTTGACTATGATTTTGTATTGCATAAGTTAGAACTGATCGGAGTAAGAGGGTGTACCATATAATCGATTTTCAGAATACTTAAAGGGTGGTAAACTAATTGTTAAATTAAACAAGTTTAGAGTCAGAGATTGCATGTGGAGTACTTCAGTGATCCATCTTTTTTTTTTTTTTTCAAGTACTTTATTGTGGAAAATTTGGTACATGTACACGAATTTTATTAAAAATTTTATACAACATATAAAATGCCTAAAAAAAAAAATGCAAGAGAGAAATGTTACAAACAAAATCTTTATAAAACAAAATATATGCATGTTGGCAAAGGTAGCAGAGATAAAGGGACACATAAAGGTATGTTCAAAATTAAAATTAACAGATTAAAAGCTTAGCATCTACTACACAACATCCTCAGCCTTAAAAAAGTCTTCAATCGAATAAAAGGCTTTTAGAAGCAAATATGACTTCAGTTTACAACGAAACTGGCGCAAAGACTGAACACTTCTTAATTCCACGCTAATGTGATTATAAATCATTAAACCGCGATATATAAATGAATCTTTGATAGATGTAAAATGAGGAATAGGAAGGGGAATATTATTAATCTGTCTGGTAGGATAACTGTGATGTCGGATTGGAAAACTGTTCTTATTTTTGAATATTAAACATGCAGTTTCCAAAATAAATAATGATGGTAGGGTCAAAATACGGCTCTCTTTGAAAAGATTACCACAATGCATTCTAGAATGGGCCTTAAATAAACTTCTGACAGCCCTCTTCTGCAGCACAAAAACAGACTGAAACAGATAATTTGAACATGCACCCCAAAATGGAAGAGCATACCTTAAATGCGACTCGAACAAAGCAAAGTACACATCACGAGCAACATCTCTCCCCAGTTCATGAACGGTTGCCCTAACAGAGAAGCAGCCAGAAGCAAGTTTTTTATTTAACTTTATTATATGGTCCGAAAACTTTAAATCTTTATCAATGACTAAACCAAGAAATGCAGAATTGTCTACCATGTCCAATGCGTTCTCACCAAAATCAAGACTCTCAGCTTGAAAATTGAAACCAATAATATGGGACTTTGACATATTTAAGCAAAGTTGATTGAAATCACACCATTGCTTTAATTTCAGGAGATCGGCTGCAACATCTCTGACAAGCTGCTTGGGATCTTTATTCGACCATAAAACCGTTGTGTCGTCAGCAAACAATGTAAAATATCCACATATGCTAAGAGTAATAAGATCATTAATGTATACAAGAAACAGAAGGGGACCAAGAACCGACCCCTGTGGAACACCACAATCCACAGACTCCCTCCCAGAAAAGTCACCATTAAGGTACACAGACTGCTCGCGACCAGACAAATAGCACTCAAACCACTTCAGTGCAACACCCCTAACTCCATAAGCAGAAAGCTTCTGAAGCAGTATCCTATGACTCACAAAATCAAAAGCTTTGGACAAGTCACAGAACACCGCCGCAGTCGCCTCTCTTCCATTAACACCCTGGAGAAGTTTGGACAAGAAATCAAACATAGCGTCAGAGGTGCTTTTCCCTGATAGAAAACCAAATTGTTCATCTCGAAGAACCCTTTCCCTCACAAGAAACCTTAAAAGACGATCCTTCATAAGTCTTTCAATTAACTTAGATAGAGTAGACAAAATTGAAATCGGCCTATAGTTGGATGGACTAGAACGATCACCACCCTTATAAAGAGGCAAAATTTTTGCTAATTTTAGGCAAAGAGGAAATGTGCCCGACTGAAATGAAATATTAATAGCATAAGAAAGAGTCTGAATAGCACTCAAAGGAAGTTTTTCCAATAAATTCACTGAAATACCATCGTCACTAGATGCCCTTTTCTTTTTCATCGATCCTATAGTGCAAAAAATCTCCCTGGGAGTAGTGGGGCTGAGGTAAAATGAGTTTCCACTAGTGGTAGGTAAAAATTTGAGAGGGTCATAAGTGGAAGAGAGACCCTTTGTGAGGATATCAGCAACCGAACAAAAGTACTTATTCAACATGTCAGAATCAATCTGCACCTCTTGAGAGCCATTACTTTTGGACACAACCTCATTAACAATTGACCACGCTTCGCGTTGCTCATTGGAGGAATATTTCAAACGTTTGGAATAATAGAGTCTTTTCGCCTCACACACAACTTTCCGGTAAACTTTTCGATATCTCGAGAATAGCGACAATACAAAATTATTTATCCGGTAGAACTTTTTTAAAATACCAAAAAATCTAAGATTACGACCGGAAATGCGAATACCAGGAGTTAACCATCTTTTCCGGTCCCTAAATCGATTTTTTAATGGGTGAACGGGAAAGTATCTATCAACTAACTTTGAAAGAGATGCGTGAAATGAAGCAAGAGCATCCTGCTCACAAAATATTGAGTCCCAATTAAAAGACCGACATCCTGCCTCAAAAGACCGGAAGTTCCTTGTGCTGTAAATTCTACCCAAACCTCTGGATTTGTATCTTTTTCTGAATGGCACCTGAGCCAGGATGGCATTATGATCAGACAAAGCTGGATCAAATACATTACAAATTACATTCTCCTGTATATTGGAGGCAACATAGTCAATGGTTGTTGATGTGGTACCTGTTACACGCGTAGGGCTGTTAACATGCATAGAAATATTATAAGAGGAAAGCAAATTAATTAAATCCAATGTAGCCCTATTCTCCCCATCTTCAAAATCTATATTAAGATCGCCAGCAAGAATTATAGTATTTTTAGGAGAAAATTATAAAAGGAATTGTTCAAGCCTATTTAAAAAAGTACTTATACTACTATTTGGGTAACGATACATACACACAATATAATAATTGGCTTTACCAGAATAAACAATTGATAATTCAAACTCCTTTTCGACACTAAGATCATCAAAATCGCCAAAACCAACAAAGCCGTCGCAAAAACATTGATGCACAAGAGCCACAGTGCCACCATATCCAAGGCCAGCCCTACAGAATTTGGAAGCTACAGAGTAGCCAGGAAGGGAAATTGGTTCCTCATTTCTCAACCAGTGCTCAGTAAGTAAGACAATGTTTGGAAAATTTAAACTGTCTAAAAGTATATACAAATCATCAGATTTACCGCGCAGTGATTAAATATTCAAAAGCATAATAGAAATGCATGCGTCAAAGTTGCCTACCCTAAAAAAGAAGAATTAACCAAGGCATCAGCTGAAGTAGAGTTAAGAGTAAGAGGAGAACTATCAGAGTTAGAGCCGAAATTGTTCCTTGTATATGTAAATGTACAAATATATTTATTGCTAAAGTACAGTTTTCAATAAATAATACGATATAATAATATAAAATAAATAAATAAAGAATGTTTCCTTGGACAAAAATGGCACAATCGTCGGCAACGCAATTATTTCTCGATTTAGGGAAAGTAGTAACAGATCATTTATATAGATTTTAAAAAGAGTGGAAGAAATAATTGTACCTTGTGGTACCTCAAAAAACGTTGATTTTTCATCACTTATTTCATCATAATTTTTTTTATATTTGGATTCGATCAGTTTAATAATTTTTTAATAATTCGTAAGCAAAACCACGAGAGCCGATCCTATAGATCTTTTGGAGTAAGTATTCGTGGCTTACAGTATCAAAAGCCTTCGCCAGATCTATAAATATTCCTAAGGAGGGCTATTTGTTATCAATACTGTCATAAATTTGTGAGGTTAGTGACGTTATTGCATTTTCTGTTAATGTTTTTTTTCTTAAAGCCGAATTGTTTTGTTGATAAAATATTATATTTTTCCAAATAGTTTATGATTCGGTTGTTAAGTGCTTGTTCAAAGATTTTACTCAAGGATGATGTAAGAGTGGTCGGTAATTTTTGGTTTCTAAACAGTCGCCAGATTTATGTATAGGCTTTATTATTTTGACCTTGCTTAAAATGTTGAGGACATATTCCTGTTTTGAATATATGTGGTTAATTAGGTGAGTTAAAATTGAAGAAATTATATAGACACAGTTTTTTAGTATTTTAGCGTTTATGTCGTCGTGTCCTGGAGCTTTGCCTAATTTAAGATTTGCTCTTTTTTTTTTAATTTCTTAATTTTTGATATTTGATAGAATGTGTGTACTAAATTAATTTGAAAGTTAATGCACTTAGTAAAATAACTGTCCTTATCATGCAAGAAAAAAAAACATAACTTATAAAATACCAAAAATGCCTTAAATCATATAAATTTAGCTTAAACATAGTCGAATCGTCATGCTGATCAGTAATCGATTTGTAGTGAATCCACAACTAATGATATGTCTGTATCTTGACGGCACATTATCCTGGGATTCTCACATAAATAAATTTAGGAAAAATTGTTGCACCAATAGGTATATTAGAAAGAATCAATTCACACTGCCTACAAACTTCCAAAACTGCGTTTTTACCCGTTACAGTCACATTCTGCTTCCCAATCGTAATTTTAAATTGATTCGACAAAAATGAGTTTTTAGGTTGTAATATTGGTCAACTGTGAATTCTACACATGAGTATACTTAATAATTTTACTATGATATGAGTATACTTAATAATTTTTTAATAATTCGTAAGCAAAACCACGAGAGCCGATCCTATAGATCTTTTGGAGTAAGTATTCGTGGCTTACAGTATCAAAAGCCTTCGCCCGATCTATAAATATTCCTAAGGAGGGCTATTATCAATACTGTCATAAATTTGTGAGGCTAGTGACGTTGTTTTTTTGATAAAATATTATATTTTTCCAAATAGTTTATGATTCCGTCGTTAAGTGCTTGTCCAAAGATTTTACTTAAGGATGATGTAAGAGTGGTCGGTAATTTTTGGTTTCTAAGCAGTTGACAGATTTATGTATAGGCTTTATTTGACCTTGCTTAAAATGTAGAGGACATATTCCTGTTTTGAATATATGTGGTTAATTAGGTGAGTTAAAATTGGAGATATTTTATAAACACCGTTTTTTAGTATTGTAGTCTTTGTGTCGTCGTGTCCTGGAGCTTTGCCTGATTTAAGATTTGCTATATTTCTTTTAATTTCTTAATTTTTATTATTTGATAGATAGAATGTGTACTAACTTAATTTGAAAGTGAATGTACTCAGTAAAATTACTGTCCTTATCATGCAGTAAAGAAAAAACATAAGTTATAATCTGTATAAAATACAAAAATGGCTTAAATCATATAAATTTAGCTTAAACATAGTCGAATCGTCATGCTGATCAGTAATCGATTTGCAGTGAATCCACAACTAATGATATGTCTGTATCTTGACGGCACATTATCCTGGGATTCTCACATAAATAAATTTAGGGAAAAATTGTTGCACCAATAAGTATATTAGAAAGAATCAATTCACACTGCCTACAAACTTCCAAAACTGCGTTTTTACCCGTTACAGTCGCATTCTGCTTCCCAATCGTAATTGTAAATTGATTCGACAAAAATGAGTTTTTAGGTTGTAACATTGGTCAACTGTAAATTCTACACATGAATGTACTCTTAAAACTTGCAATAAATGGTTCAATAAAGTTGTTCAAGTTTCCTTCTTTGACCATAAATTAAGCGAGCTTGCTTAAGATCAAAAACTATTTTCCAAAGGCTCCTAACCTACAACTGACTCAACGTAACCAGACTCAATCAAAACTCACTTTATCATACTAATACGTTAATTGAATCGCTTATTTGTGAAAGGATATAAGTCACAAGAGTGGGGTTTTAAGAAAATTGAAAAAACCTGTCTATATGTCAACTTAAATAAAAATAATTTTTTTTTATAGTACAATCAAAAATTCTGTTTTGTATAATAATTCTGTTTATATACAGGATCTTCCGTTGACCATGTTACAAACTTCTAGGGTTGATAGAAAACATAAAAAAGTTCATATGAACATGGGTCCGGAAATGCCTTTGAAGATAACCTATAAAAACCAGTTTTTGTTTTATAGCTTTGGAAGTACTTTAGCTACCTCAGCCAATTTTGGGACATAAAGTATTGTTAGTACGTTTAACCTACTAAACAAAAATAATTTTAAGAGGGGCGTGGAAACCCTGCCCATTTGGGTATCAGATTATGATGCTCCTATATTTTTTGCATAGGAGCATAAAAAAGGTGCTGTCAGCAAAAATCGCTAAATATCACCGTTTTTGTAAAAATTGACTAATAGTAAATTAAGATACAGCACCAGAATTAATTATTCTATTAATAATGCTGAAGTTCAGTTGCCGAAAAGCGATAGTGCATGTTAACAAGGTTTGAGAATTTATCAGGACTGAACTTCTAACTTTCTGCTGGACGTCCCACAATACTGTGCAATCAATTTTGAAAATTACTTAAATTTATATCTACCATATCAAAAATTCTTTTAACGCCTCTAAAATTTCACGTTTAAAATTTATTAAAATCAACCATAAATAGATTCAATTAAATTTTATTAATACAGTCCTAGACGAGAAACAAGCCACAACTCGTAAAAAGACTTGTATTTTAGGATGCATCCTATTACTATCGCGTTTCGGCAAATGGAATAACATTAATTGTTAGTCACCGATTCTACACGATATTAATTCCCTTTTTATCATGCTGAATATGCCGATACGCTATTAATTTATGGGGAAGTTCGATGCTATGGTAGAGCTGCTGCTCAATTATATAAAGAGCGGTTGCCCCAAAGGCGACTTCTAGCTCACACACTTTTTGAAATGGTCAATTAACGGCTCAGAGAGACTGGCTCCGTAAATATAAAACGACCAGATAATGGTGCGTAAAGGAATATCCGGACCCCGGGCTTCGAGGAAGAAGTTCTTCAACGATTTGAAGATAACCCATCTATAAGTACTCGAGCAGTAGCTGATGCCATGGATGTTCATGAACAGCTTCTTCGGCCCTACCACCTGCAAAAAGCACAATCATTGGGACCAAATGATTTTATGCCCGCGTAAATTTTTGCAAGTGGTTTTTTGACGGTTGTATAGAAGAACCTTAATTTCCAAAATACAGTGAAAGTCGCCAATAACGACGTCGCTTATAACGAAATGTCGCATGTAACGACCAAACGCCCCTATCTTGGTTGGATTTCTATATTTTCAATAGTAAAAAAGTCCGGCTATAGCGTCGTCGGTTATAGTGACGCTTTTAACGACTTCATTTCGACTCGCCGCGGTGAAATGCAGGAATTTTTTTCGGGGAATACCCTATTTCTGAACATCTGCATGATAGACGTAAACGTATTGTGCGTAGTTTATTCTTGTCCAGTGTGGATTAACAGTTCCTACAAAGGGTTGAAGTTGCTTTTTATTGTTGTTTTACCTTCGTATGTGCTTTGATTGTGTTTTTGTGATTACAAACATTGTACAGGGTGTCCCATTAAGAATGTTCCTCGGTTGTATCTCAGGCCCCAATAATCGTAGAGTGTTGAGAAAAAAAAATTAGTATAAAAGTGGCCCAAAAAAAATAGCTGGAAAATATTTTGAAGTTCATTGGTCAACCGCTAGAGGGCGTTCTAGCTACTTAAAAAGTTTAAAGTCTATTTTTTCCAAAAAACCTTCAATAACTTGCATCCCAAAATATTATCGAAATAATCTACAAAGTATTCCTGACAAAAATATTTTGACAACCATTTCTGTCAAATGTCAAATAAAGTGGTGGGGAGAATTTCTATCTTAAATGAGAAAAATGGTGAGAAGTAGGCTTTGGCTGCACCAATTTTTTTAAAACAACTTTTATTTAAAAGCTCTTTTATTGCTTTATTTTTCTACCAAAAAGATATTATTGGAAAATTTTCCTAAAACCCGCTAGGGGGCGTCTACTTCTAACTTACGCTATTCGGCTGATTATTTTAAGAAACTCAAATGCAACCATGTGTGTTTTTTTACGGTATTAAGAGCGGAGAACAAAGCTTAATAATTTAGTAAAACCCGCATTTTGATATCACGTCTCTAACTAAAGTTACAAAAAAAAATGTGTTCATTAGAAAGTGAAAACATCAAATATGGTCGTTAAGTTCTATTTACCAGCCGGGTTAAAAAAACTGGTGTCTAAATGAATCTTTATGTAGAGAAACAATCTTGGTATACCAGCTTTTTAGAAATTCCGGAAGGTGGCGTTTATTTATACACTTCTTTACACAGGAAGTTTCATTGGTAATAAATCAGGTAATAAATCAATGTTTATAGGAAAACTAGGAAAACTATGCATAGGAACGTTTTAAATATTTATCAACGTCGACGCGTCATTGTAACACGACAAAAATATTATAGTATATATAAATAATAAAAAATAAATATTATTATATAATAAAAAGTAATTTTAAAAATAAATATAAAAAATAATATATAGTTTTGGCACTTGGTACCGATTAAACTGAAAAAAGATAAAAATCTTGCTTATTTTAAATGGAATAAAAAATAATAATATTTTAATTCCTACACTAATCTAATGCCTGCCGAGGTGTTCGAATTGTCGTCCGTCTTGTTCTATACAATTTTGAACTCTTCGTCGGGTTGATTCCACGGCTGCCTCTATTTCTGCGGCTGGTAAACTCCAAATAGCGCCCTTTATTCGCTGTTTCATATTTTCTCTATCGGTAGGAATCGAAGAAAATACAATGGCTTTTATTCTACCCCATAAATAAAAGTCAAGGCAGGTTAAATCTGGCGATCTGCAAGTATATGCAATGTAATCTAATAATGTTTCTATAACGATAAATTACCTTGCCGGCCAAGGGAAAAAGCTACCTCTGCCAATCCACCGATCAGGGTACCGCTGATTAAGGAACGTTCGCACTTGTACCGCGAAATGAGCCGGGCATCCGTCATGTTGTAAAAACATGTTGGCTCTTATAATCAGAGGCACCTTTTCTAATAATGCTGGGAGCTCATTTCTTAAAAATCCAAGATATCGTTCTCCAGTTAGGCTCTCATCAAATAAAAATGGACCTGAGATCCTATTACACCGCACCAGACATTAACACTCCACCTTCCCTGATGCTGGATCTCGCGTATCCAATGAGGGTTAGTTTCAGACCAATAGTGCATATTATGTCTGTTAACTCCTCCGTCACTATTGAACGTTGCTTCGTCTGTCCATAAAATTTCATTGAGAAAATTTGGATTTTCGAGCAACATATTCTCAATCAAAAACAAAATCGACAATAATCTAGTCTTCTGTCATAGTCTTCTAGATTTAATGCCTGGTAGAGTACTATATGGAATGGATGAAATCTATATGCAAAAAAGATTAAATTAAGTAAGTATCTAGGCACTTATTTTTAAAAAATTGTGTTATACCTGTGTTCCTGCAAAATTCTGTGAACTACAGAACCAGGTATGCCTAAATCGCCTGAAATAGGTCTGATGCTTAAGTGCGGATCAAATTCTACATAGGCCAAACAATTTATTATGTTTTCCTCCGTTCTCCTGCGACCTTGTCTACGGTAGGTTGGATGGACTACACTACCTGTTGTTCGAAAACGACGGGCCAAACGAAGAAATATGCCTCTACTCAGACGGCGGTTTTGAGGAAAACGTTGAGCATACAGCCTTGCAGCTATAGTAGCATTTTCAAAACATTCATAAAAAATTTTGATAACATTTACCGACTCTTGCAAAGACAGACGCATTTTAAATTAAAGTCAAAGAATAAACTCTGATCGAAATAAATAACTAAATTTATAGGACCACCGAAAACTTTTAAGCAGCTGTCACAGAGTTGTCACCGGCCTTTTTGTTTTTTAAACAAATGCAAAGCCAACTTATTATTAAAATTGGCATAATTTAATTACCTATGTATTTATACTCGAATAAAGTGCTAACCGATAGTCTTATATAAACTTTAATTTTTAGTTCCTTTATGAACACAACTAATATGTTGCTGTATTGTTTTCAATATTATTCTTTTAACTTATTTTAGCACATCATGTGGTATTATTTGTTGCTACGTTGTCCAAAAATTTAAAACGTTCCTATGCATAGTTTTCCCATACTGAATAGATTTATTCCAGCTGAAACTCCTTTATAAAGAAGTGTAAATAAACGCCACCTTCCGGAATTGTGTATAAATAAAGAGCTGTTATACCAAGATTATTTCTTTACACAAAGATTCATTTAGACACCAGTTTTTTTAACCCGGCTGGTAAATAGAACTCAACGACCATATTTGATGTTTTCACTTTCTAATGAACACATTTTTTTTTGTAACTTTAGTTAGAGACGTGATATCAAAATGCGGTTTTTACTAAATTATTAAGCTTTGTTCTCCGCTCTTAATACCGTAAAAAAACACACATGGTTGCATTTGAGTTTCTTAAAGTAATCATTCGAATAGCGTAAGTTAGAAGTAGACGCCCCCTAGCGGGTTTTAAGAAAATTTTCAAATAATATCTTTTTGATAGAAAAATAAAGCAATAAAAGAGCTTTTAAATAAAAGTTGTTTTAAAAAAATCGGTGCAGCCAAAGCCTACTTCTTACGATTTTTCTCATTTAAGATAGAAATTCTCCCCACCACTTTTTTTGACATTTGACAGAAATGATTGTCAAAACATTTTTGTCAGGAATACTTTGTAGATTATTTCGATAATATTTTGGGATGCAAGTTATTGAAGGTTTTTTGGAAAACATAGACTTTAAACTTTTTAAGTAGCTAGAACGCCCTCTAGCGGTTGACCAATGAACTTCAAAATATTTTCCAGCTAGTTTTTTTGGGCCACTTTTATACTAATTTTTTTTTCTCAACGCTCTACGATTATTGGGGCCTGAGATACAGCCGAGGAACATTCTTAATGGGACACCCTGTACAATGGCTTCGGTGTCAAAAAAAGAAAAGTTCTTTCAATTGAAGAAAAAGATCTTATTATCGCAAGACTTGAACCTGGTGAAAGTAACACTACTGTAGCTACTGAATTTGATTTATCTCACTCAAGTGTATGCACAATTTTGAAGAACAAGGATAAAATTAAAGAAGCGTTCAACGAAAATTTATTAGGCAAGAAAAAACTCAAGTTATCTCAACACCCAGATATCGATTAAGCCTTTCTCAAGTGGTTCAAAAGTCAGCGAAGTCGTGGAACTCCCATAAGCGGTCCAATATTACAGGCAATTGCAAATGATTTTGGAAGAATTATGGGTAAAGTGGACTTTAAATGTTCTGAAAGTTGGATTAAGCGTTTTCGTCAAAGACGTAAATAATAGTGTTTGGGAAAATAAGTGGCGAAGCTGCCAGTGTGCCTCAAGGAGTACGTGAAAACTGGTTAACAACTGTCTGGCCTGAAATACGAAAAGGATATAAGGATGACGAAATTATATAATGCCGACGAGACAGGACTTTTTTATAAACTGACCCCAGATAAGACATTAAAATTCAAGGGTGAAACTTGTACCGGCGGAAATTTATCAAAGAAACGAATTACAGTCTTAGTTGCTACCAATATGACAGGATCGGATAAACCTAAACTTTGTTGTGATCGGCAAGTCGAGAAATCCACGATGTTTCAAACATATCAAGACATTACCTGTCGAGTACAAGTCCAACAAAAAGGCCTGGATGACTTCTGATTTATTTGTCAGTATTCTTCGTGAATGGGATGCAAAGTTGGTGAAGACCAAGAAAAAAATTTTACTTTTAGTAGACAACTGTCCCGCTCATCCGAAAGTTGATAATTTAAAAAACATAAAACTAGAGTTTTTGCCAGCAAACACTACCCTCTGTTCTGCAGCCAATCGACCAAGGGATTATTCGATCATTAAAAGTGCATTTTAAAAAGTTTCACTTAATGAAAATCATAGAAAATGCTGAACAAGGCAAAAAGTGTTGTATTAACCTTTTAGATGCAGTATCAATGATCGCTAAAGCATGGGATAGAGTTTCATCAAAAACAATTGCAACTGTTTTAGACATGGAGGCTTCGTAGAAAGTGAGGATGTTAGAAAGGATAGCTTTGATGAAGAAGATGACATTCCACTGGCTAAATTAATTAATGTTAATTTTGAAGAGGAAGATGAGGTTCTGCTGGCTGTAATAAAAAAGTCTGCTGCATTATCAGATGATCAATGGACCGAGTTCTTACATGCAGAAAATAGTTTGGAAGTATGCGACAATCTAAGTGAAGAACAAATTGTAGACGACATCTTATCCTTCTCTCAGGACAAAGAGGAAAGCGAAGATGAGGGTTCAGAAGGGGAAGAATTTCAACCTCCATCTGCAGCAGAAGCTCTTCAAGCCACTAATACTATTAAAAAGTTTATTTTGTATAACTATTCATTGGACGAAATATTGGTAAACCATGTTAATAATTTAGAGAAAAAAATTGAATTCATCTATTATGATACTCGAACAAACAAACAGAGTAAAATCACAGATTATTTCAAGTCTTAAAACTGGAAAAGGTGTATATACTACATACATACATATGTATCTGTTAAATGCTGTGAATTTGTAAATTGTTTTAAACAAATTGGATAGCGAATTTTATTTCTTCTGGCTATCGTAAAGTTTATCTTTTATTAATTTGCTAGAAAAAAAAACAGGTCGTATGTAACGAAGGTCGGATATAGCGACGTAATTTTCGTGGTTCCTTCACCGTCGCTATAAGCGACTTTCACTGACGAAGCTATATTTACGAAAGAAGGCATTTTTAATTCTAAGAATAATCATTTTTGTGCTAAGGAAAACCCACATTGTATTCATTTAAGGGGATATCAACATAGGTTCTCGATCAATATGTCGACCGACATATTGATAGAGAACGATTAATTGGTCCAATTATGTTGCCTCCTCGTCTAACCAATAACAATTATCTAATTTTTTTAAGACATGTACTGCCAGAACTGTTAGATGATCTGCCCCTAAATATACGACAAAACTTATGGCCACAACATGATGGAGCGCCAGCTCATTTTTCACTTATTGTTCGCGAGTTTATAAATGAAAATTTTGGAAATCGCTGGATTGGCCGTGGAGGCCCTGGCCAGGGCGCTCCCCAGATTTAACACAGTTTTTTTTCTTAGGAGGCATATGAAAAGTCTCGTTTATGAAACTCCAGTCGAATCAGGAGAGAAAGGTTTGGTGGATAGAATTTCCGCAGCTGCTGAAGTAATACAAAACATGTCTGAAGTTTTTAACCACGTCAACCTTAATCTGCTGCGTAGGTACAATAACTGTATCATGAATGGTGGGCGGCATTTTCAGCAATTATTACTTTAAGTTTTTTTTTATTCCAATTATTATAAGAATTGGTTTACGTTTATAAAATTATTGATTTCTTGTTTTTTTTTTATTACACTTAAAATCATGTAAAAATGCCTTAAGTTAATTTATTACCAAACCATTCAATTCAGTTCTTTTTTGTTTACGCACAGATTTAATTTTTGTATCTTATTACTTGCTTTTAGCCAATTTTCACAACAATTTTATAATTTTCAGATGACAGATTGACTGTACTATTAAATAGATTTTAAGTTTTTTACTATAAAACCGAGAAGTTTGTAAAGTTTTTTTAGTGATTTCATAATGCTGATTATATTTGATAAGTTGGATTAAAGTTGTACCTCAAGATCTCTAAATTCATTCTTTCTAACAAGTATTTGGTTATTGATAGAATAATCATGCACAAAGCAAATATTTTGATCTAGGAATTTTGTGCGATGTGTACAAATATAAGCAAATGCTTTTCTGGCCTTTTTTTAAATAATAATTTCTAGAAAATGTCATTTTAGGAGATGCAGAGGGAAGTTACTCTTCAAGGATGAGCAACAAATCGGAAAAAAATATGGCGGATTTCGATGGGGAGGATTCGGCTTGCGAGGAGGAGCTGGCCCATTTGACCGAAAATCGAAATCTTAATTTACAAATTATTGCTCATCCGCCCGAAAAGGTATACTGTTAACAGCAATAAAAAATCAAATTACGAGACAGTTTTACCACTAACCAAAAATCTTTATTTTTACTTTCAAAACGTTTCAAGTTTGTACCACATTTCAAAAAGATGAAAATAAGTAAACTTTTGTTGCAATACCATTCGATCTTATCTTGACGAGTGGCTTTGTTAGGGTTTTCAAAGACTTAGGTCTAAGAATGGTCTATCAAAGTTCGGCCAAGTTAAGAAATCTTTTAGGAAACCTAAAAGATAAAATAAAGACCAATGAAAAGTCTGCGATCTATGAGATTAATTGAAACGATTGTGATAAAAAGTACATAGGATAAACCAAAAGATTAATTAATGTCAGATTTAAAGAACATGTAGCTCATCTGAAATATGGAAGAGTTGAAAAGTCAAGTGTGGCTAAACATGTTATAAATACTGGCCATTTTGTAGGGATAGACAACTTAAAATTACTTAAACCAGTTAATAACAATAGAAAATTAGATGCATACGAAAGTTAGCAATATTCAAAAATCAAAAAAAACATTCTTAACCCTTTCAAGCCCAAATTATTTTTTGCAAAAAAAAAATTTTTTTGTATAATGATGGGCTAAAAAATAAGGTAAAAATGTTTTTTTTTTTGAAAGTGCTATTTTTGTAGGGAAAAAATAATGACTCCATTTGGAATCAGTGGGCGAAAAATAATACAAATGTAAATTTTTAATTGTTTATTTTAGTTAATTTAAGTCGTATCGAAAAAGTAGTAAAGGTACTAAAGATTAAAAACTAACGATTATGAAATCTAACAAAACAATTTTTAGTCCTTTAACAAACCAAGGGGCATTTTGCATTTCATACAGGAAATTCTGGTGTATGATTTGATGCAATTTTTACATCTCTGTTTGGATTCGATATGTTCCTGCCAGTGAGAGAATCCATCAAATCTTACATCATCTATGGGTTTGTTCATTTTCAACTGGATCAGATAGCCGTCCTCTTCGCCGCAATGGTGCATTTTGTTGTAACATTGCATGTGCAACTTCGGCTCTGAATGTGACCAGTCGTTTAAACTTATTGATACCTCTTGCTGAACAGTCTCTCCTGTACAAAAGCCATGCATTTACGATGCAAATGTCTATTAGATGGTAAATTAGTCGTAAATCAAGTAAATAACGTCTAACACCTATTTTGATTCGATACAAGGAGACGAGCATGTCATTTAAATCAACACCACCCATATATTTGTTATATGTTTTGACTGCATGCGGTTGTGGGATCGATAGGCCTGTAAATGTAGAAACGATGTGTACTGCTTTATTGTCAAACCATTTGACGGCAAAGATATTTTCGCGCTCGTCTGTGCAAAAATCAAATGAACCACGTCGTTCCTTTTTCAACTCAGCATAATTTTTTAATTGACATCCAGGTAGCCTTACAATCCTTAAGGTTCCACATGCAATTATTCCCAGCTTCTTAAGTTCATATAATAGTTTATACGACGTAAACCAATTATCTGTAAAAACTTTATAATTTAATTTTTTGGGTAATGTCTCCATAAGTCTTATAACAATGTCACCACTGATTCCTAGATTACTCTCTTTTACGGTCCCTTTTCCCCTGTATATTTCAAAGTCATAAATAATACCGCTCGATCCAGCTCTGGTAAATATTTTAATTCTCCATTTATGCGGTTTATTCCGAATAAACTGTTTGAGCGAACTCCTCCTCTTGAATGGCACCATGATTTCGTCTATTGAATTGTATTCTTCTTGCTCAATTTTTGACATGTTTAATTTTATGGCATCTATTACAGGTCGTATTGTAAAAAGTTTATCATAGTCTAGATGATCACGGGTCAGCATATTAGTATTGTCATTGAAATGGATTTGATTTCTAAGTTTATCAAATCTATTTCTTGACATAATATCAGCTAAAGGTGAATAACAAGTTTCTTGTGCCCAATACATTCGATAGCTAGGCATTCTTACTATACCAGACATAATATTTATTCCAAGGAATTGAGAGATTTCGGTGAACGTAGTATTGCTACATATGCTCGTTTGTTGAGTAGAGTACAAATTTGTTTGGTCAGTAATATGCTGGATTAAATTATTATCAAAAAATAACTTGAAATATGACAGTAGAGTTAAATCATTTTCCTTTGCGTTAGTAAATTATACGTTACATTCAGAATTCACGCGAGCAAAATCTCCTTTTTTTCCGTTTTGGGGGAATTTGTACACTAGGCGTTCGTTTTTGGTTCTGGTTCCGAAACGTAATAAGTGGTAAATCGTCTTCAGGGTCAAAGTCTTGTTCTATTTATGTATTAGGTTCATGTTCGTTTTCATCAGATATCAGCTCGCCTGTGTCCACTTCTAAGTTACAATTTGATAACAGGTCTTCTGCAGCAAGTTCTGGATTGGGATCATATTCCTGCTGTAATCGAAGGAACGTTTCTTCATCGAAATCGTCCTCATCGACGTCATTTAAATCTTCTAAATCCGACTCGTCCCCTTTAGCAACAACAGCAAATGTTTTTCTTCTTTTTCCGGAAGCCCAACCGGCATCTGAAATTAAAAATATTATAAAAATTGCAGTTCATAACTGCCCACTGATGCCATTTGGAGTCATAATATTCTAAGCCCATATTTTCAACACTTTTACTATGATTTTACTCAAAACATAATTTTGTGTCACTAATGATCTATTAATGTTATTTTTATTAATATAAAACATAAAAATAAAAAACTTACGTTGATTTTATTGACTGGAAAACAACAACGATACCACACACGATTCTGTAAATTTTAAAACCTAACCTAAAAATCGAAATGTCAATTGATATTTCACGATGTGTTATGCGTGTCGCCATCTGTGATCTATATATAGACTATAATATACTACCTGAGATTTTAAATTCTCTTGATTTACAGATTTCGACTATATTCCAATTGGAGTCACTGGGCCGGAAAGGGTTAACAGGGATAAATGTCCAATCCCTTATAGTCAATTATATAGTTAGTGTTTAAGATTTGTTTGGCCATGCTTCATTGCTTTTTCTGCTCTATTAGTTACATCATTAGTATATAAGGAGATTTGTAAGTAGTTTTACTTTAGTTTTAATCTTCTCTCGAGGATGCTAACATCGTTGGCGAAACACGTGTCGAGAGTAAAAATAAAGAGTTTTGGTTAGTGGTAAAATTGTCTCGTAATTTGAGCGTCACACCAAAGGTTCCAACCATAGGACTAGTAATAAAAAAAACTAAACATAATTTTTTTCCCCATTTTAAAGAGTCCTCCGGTGAGAATAATAGATCCAAGACTCTCCGCTTGTTTTAAGCCAGACAACGTATGCCAACCGGGGAACACTTTACTCTGGGATTTGCTGCAGGACGACAAAATATGCCAGTTGGGCGAAGGTCTCGCTGTAGAGGCCGAAAAAACTTTGTGTAATCTCATCTGTTTTATGCCCGACAAAGATATCAGGATGAAATTTATCGAAGGTTTGCTACCAAGTAGAAATTCCCTCCCTTGAAAATCCTCGTAAATGTTATTCATTATTCCAGGATGCCTTAATAATCTTGCCCATAACAAATCCGTAATAGTTTCTCTAAGGATGTTACCGAAACTGCTTACGTCATTTAGGGGGCTCGAGATGCACCACGTGACCCAATGGGCGGAGAAGCAGCATCACATGATGACCCACTTTTTTAATAATTTAAAAGGTACCTATACCCTTTATTGGGAATAATTGCATTGAAGTTTAAATTAATACATTTTATAGCATATACATCAAATCCGGAAAAATCTTTGGGACTATATACGCATCAGATGCAGGTGCAGGTCAGATTACATTTTTTGTCTGCGGTGTTTTCCCCGATGGTCTCCCCAAATAGCTTTAAGTAAGTTATGGTTTGCTTTATACGAAAAAGTTACTCTTATGGTGTCTTTTAGGTTAAGTATAGACCAAGTGGACACGTTATGGGAGTGTTTGGCGCATGATTCTGAGTGTTCTGATGAACTGTTTAGTTGGCTTCTCTCCCAAACCAAGACAAATGAATTGCACGCCCTTAGAGTGGACGCATTAAGGCGGTAAGATATGTTTTTATTAAATAAGTTTTTAAGTTTTATATACGCGGTTCTTTTATATCTTTCTTACTATTTATTGACCTAAACATTTTAACTTATAGCTAGATTTACTTCAATGGCACCTAGCAGCGGAACTTTCTCACTAGAAATAGATAAGAAAAAAGAAGTGCGAATAGCACTCGCTAACCTTTTCTCTATGTGATTCAGGATCGTTCGGCGTTAGACATTCTTATACGATCCAATCTACAAACATTAGCCTATTTTTATGGCTAAGGGTATTTTTCACCAGCCAACAATGTCAATTACGGAAATGTCATTCGACATTATCGATCTTTTAAGTTTGCCTTGTTATTGTTTCGGTTTTCATCCGATGTCCACGTTTTACGAAGGAAAAAAAATCCTTATAGTTTTATTAGTTTTTGAAATAGATTTTCTTACAAAGGCTATCAATAAGACGGCAAATTTTCTGATAGATCCTAAATTCACCCTATCCCTTTCCCAGTGTGTTTTTATTATAGGTTAAAATATTTTCATTTTTTTAGTTTAAATATATTTACTATTAAATTTATATTTTAATATTAGTATTAAAATACAGTGGACTTCGGATATAACAAACCCGTTTATAGCGAACCCGGTTATAATAAACTCTCGGGTAAAGTGAACTAAATTTTATCAAGACCAAGAAAAATATTTCGCTTATAGTGAACTTTTCACACGGTAATTCCCCGAGAATTAAATTTAGCACGATCGCCGTTGTTTTGTTTTCAGTGGCATTTCACATCACGCGTTACTTACTGTGAGTTATGTATTTATACGAGTGTTTTGCTGTTTTGTGCTGGGTGCTAAGTCTTGGATAGTTAAAATGGAGAAGCAAAAGCGTAAAGCTTTAACATTAAAAGGAAAATATGACATTATTCAAAAAATGAAAAGTGGTGTTAAACAGAGTGATATTTGTCGTGAATTAAATTTGCCAAAATCAACCGTTTGCATAGTTTGGAAAAAGAGGGAAGTGTGGTGTGGCATTATCGGAATGAAAATTATTGGTCCTTATTTTTTTGATGGCATATTAACCGGTAATGTTTTTTTTGCATTTTTTAACAAATTCTTTGCCTATTTTATTGGAATTAAGACGGATCATGTATTTCCAATTGGACGAGTGCCCAGCACATTTTTCCCGTTTGGAATGTGATGAAAGGCAGTTTGAACACCTATCGAGGCATTAAATACCAAATATGATTGGGTTTAAAATTTTCAGGACCATAATTTAAATATAAAATTCGTTAATAAAATTATTCGCCTTAAGAAAGTCACATAAATTTCCAGTTATTCTGTGATACATAGGTATTATTAATTTATTATTTATCAATCAATTATTACCATAATAATTTATTAATTATGACAACATCATGATATTCTAGTTGTGGTAATACTAATTAGAGATTTTTAGGCGGGACACACAAGTTTAGGCTCGGTGCGTAAAAAACTTTAATTCGCTATAACTTTAAAACGAGCAAAGATATCATCGTGCAGTTTTTACAGTACTTTTGCAAATTTTATTTACTTTTTAAATAGAATGTCAAAAATATACCATTCAATTTGAATTTTTAGAGCAAAATGAAAAAAACTGGAATTATAAAAAATTGTGTCCTCTGGCGGTTTTATTAGGAACTATAGGGTAGCAATGAGATCAGACTTTTAAAGCAGCTACATTTATCTTGCAAATAAATTTTGAATCGCTCAAATCGAATAAGTGGTTTAGAATTTACACCGAATTTAATGATTCCACTTTCAATAGCTTCCCCCACCCCTACTATCGTTCGTACGTCAATAATTCATAAACCAAAATTATAGCAAATTATCTAGGCTTACTAAAAATAATATCAAAAGTATAAGTTAATATTTAAGTTTTCGGAGAAAAAGATGTTTCTTTTATTTAATTTTTAGTTGCGCCCTCTTGCGGTGAAATACGGAACTTAAAAATAATTTCAAGTATATTCCCATGGCCACTTTTATAATAATAAAAAAAATTCTATTATTGCCAGATGTACAGGTCCTGAGATACAGCCGCTTACCTCGCTTATTTGACCACCCGGTACAGTGAAACTAAACAATGAATTTAAACATTTTTCTGTAAGTGTGTTTACCATCAAACTTACTATGTGTAGTTATTTTTTATTATTTATTTCAGTAATAAAGCTGTTAAAGATTGATTTAGTATTAAGACATTAGTATCAAGAGCCTCTTGCATATAATTACAATCTTGTTGTGTTTGTAAGAGTAACCATAAATAAATAAATAAAAAGTTTATTTCTCACAAAAATACCATCCCATTGTAGGAATATTTCAGAAGTTGCACGAGTTTGCCTAATAATATAGCGGATTGATTTTGCAATTTGTTATCTATTAGAAATTGCTCTAAATCTTCTAAAAAAAGTTATTAATAAAGAGAGAACTTAGCGGTTTTGTACCTATGCCACCTTTTTAACACACTTATATAATATCTTATAGAAAAAATGAGTTATCTTCTTTTGTGTCTATATAGGGCGAAATTAAAAGTGTCACTTTTAAGCTTAATATCATATTTTAGGCTCTCAATAAGTTAATTTTCTCGGAGATGTGACCCAAAATTCACCTTTATTGCATTTTTCGCATACACCCCTTAAAATGCCATAAAATATCTTAGCAGTTTTTAAACCAAAGCCTAAAATTGTATGTTGATTTTCAGGTTATACTTGTACCATTTGCCGAGTTTACCCCCGGAAAAGTTCAGTATGATCTGCCTGAGCCTGTTCCAGCACCTCTGCGGCCTACACCACTTGATGACCGCCAATTTAGAACCCGAAGAGAAAGCGGAAAACCGAAACGTCGGCATGGACCATATGTGGAAAATCGCTCTGAGAGCTAACAACACCGGTAAAAAAACCAGCAAACGAAAAGCGATTTTATTTAATATTTTATTTTATAAACAGATGTCAGTATGGCAGCTATCGGGTATATAAACAGCTACTACATGGGTCAAAATTTACAACACGAGAGCCAATTCGTGGCCCAGTGTATGACCAACTTGAAGGCCTCCTCAGACGATTTATTGTCGAGCAATTCGAATGACGACGCCTCGTTGCTTTGCATACAGAGGGCGTTGTTGTTGACGAAGACTCATATCGAAACGTTTAGGAAAAGATACGCGTATCACCTAAGAAAATGGGCTTTGGAAGGGAGAGGTATTGGAAGCCATTCGGCAGCTTTAGGGGAAAGATCTTGTACCCCCATAAGGATTATCGTTCAATCAGGCAGCTGTGCTGAAAGATGCGTTCTAGAAATGTTGCTCACAGGTAAAGAGATGATTTTAAAATATTATTATTTTTTTTGGTTATTTATGTAGTGTGTGATTGATTGTTTTTTTTTTGTGATAGGAATTATGTCCTTGATACTCGCGAATAAAATATGGGGATTTTACACAGGACAATGTGTTTTTTCAAATTTTTATCAAAATTAGATCCTTCAAACAATATTTGCTTAGAAAACCATAAAAAAGTCAATAGTAGATGGCGCTTTTAAGTTAATATTATTAATTATATTACTCAAAATTTAAGTGAGTAAATTGATGAATAGTGCCTAAAAGTTGTTATATCATCCTGCGCAAGTTCTAGTTTAAAGAAACAATCGCGGTTAAGGCAAAAAACGAAGACACGAACGAACAAAAACTCAATGGAAATTCAGAAGCTTACAGATAGGTTAGCGGAAAAAATTTGATAGTCAATTTAAATTTTTAAAAAGGATCTTATATCGAAAAAGAGATCCAGACCCATCTGACAATACAGACATACAGTGGTGGCCAAAAAAATAAGAGTGCCTGGTTTTATTTGAGTATTCCTAATAATATATTGTGCTACATAGAGAAAAAAAAATAACGATTTCATATTTGTACAACATATCTGGGTGATCTGGCAAATGCTCCTATCTACTGAAACAGTAACTTTACAGGAGGGAAAAAACTGTATTTTAAAAAAATTAAATGACTTAGAAGGTTGGGCTATTAAAAGTACATTATAATGTATGTTTTCTACTCAATAATATTTATTTGGAAGCAATAAAACTATGAATTCGTTTATTAAATCAGAGAGGATTTTTTGCTTTTAATAAAATGGCACATAGGATTTTTTGTATTTTAGGATTATAAAGGGTAGGAGGTTTTGCTTGTGGTAAAAGTAAGATAAGATAATTTGCTTTCATAGTTTTATTAACAAAAAAATATTACAATTAATAATAAAACATGAAAATTGTAGAACACTTATCAAATTAATGCAAAAGGTTATCATAAAGGTAGTGTGTATCTTTAGGAATAACGGATTTCAGGTCTTGAAGATGTTGCCACTTTTCAGGTTTTATTTTACATGGTGCAAGAAAAAGCGGTGGGTAATCTAAAATTGGATCTATCTTCTTTGGACGATTAGGTAAATCTATGTATTCATCGTGAAAATTAAGCTTTACTTGGATTTGTCCAGTGAGTAAATATCTTATAACCCGAATATCGTTAATTACAGGGTCTTTTGCCATTTTTCCAGGTCTGATGGAGTGATACCGTAAATCTTTGGCCAATGAATAGTTTTAAAAATAAATCAAACTCCAGAAGTTTTACCCTATATGGAAAAGGTATTACCATAGCCTCTTTGGATACGCCGACATAATCACTAGACAAGTGAATTTCCCTATTTCTTAGTTTTTTATCGATGGTGCTATGAACCGAGGTACACTCCATCGGAGTATGACCCGGTTCAAGATACTTCTGAAATACTTCTACTTGGTTTAATATGGCAAAATTTAATAGGGCGTTTGAAAGAACATTATTTCTATTCTGACTCGTCCATCTGACCAGATTATTATTTTTTTTTCATCAGTTAAACAACCTTGAAGATAATCCAGAATACATGACGTGAAAGTCGATGCAACAAGTTGGTTGTTTTGATCTTCGGACCACCAATAACAGATAACATTTTTGGTTGCTAAATTGAAAATTGTAAAACTGTGGCAACATAATTTAGTTTTAAAATATATTTTTCCAGCATTGAGATATGGGGATAACTTAACCGCTTGCACGTCCATTGTGATAGTCACACTATTATTTTCTTCGGCCAAAGCCTTATCTTTGGATTTTTCCTCTCGGGCTTCTTGCTTCCTCTTTTGGTGTTGCGCGTAAATTTCTTCTGAAATATTTCCACATTTAAATGAGACACATGTGTTACATTGATCCTTTTTAGGAGTGTAGACTGATATGTTTTCTTCAGTACGAGTCAAATACAGTTTGTAAATGTCACTTATAGACCGGAAATGGGGTTCTAGGTAGAGTTTTTAAAGAATCTTTTCTACAGTAGTGTGCCGGTAGTTTTGGCAGTTGTTCGAAAAATTGTTCTAGGATCTCATATTGCCGTTTATGTTATTCCTTAACTCTTTGTTTTCGATCGACTCTACTGTTTTTTTCAGAATGTATTCCACAGAAACTCTGATCGACCCATGCATGAACGGTTTTGTAACCAAGACATAATGTATTCAAAAACATTTGATGGCAAACTTGTAGGTTATTTAAGGTATACTTATAACTACCTTGTCTTCTGGATGCTCCATCTGTTGTCTTACGTTTTGTGACATCCTTTTCTATATTCGAGGCCACAAATACACGCCTTTGGTCCCAATTCATAGTTTTCCAAAACTTAGCAAACATTTTTTTCTTGTATCTTCTGTAATATCAGAAGAATGTCGATTAACTGCTTTTTGCCTTTGATGAACAACGTGGTTTTAATTTTCTTTCTGTTTTAAATATATTCTGTTGCCTTTTTCCAGTTTCATCCATTTTTATACCAAGGTATTGTTCTCCTTGCATACGAAGCGAGTTATATGTAGTCAACACGAAAATAACTTTTTTTAAAAATTATTTATTCGAGAGCGGAAATTACAACTTAAAATCTAACTTAATTTGAACAGTAACTTAATAGTAATGTAATTAGTTTTTAATGGCAAGGCAATATATATATTTATAGTGTTGGTTTGCTTAGTAATCAAATAAGTAAATCAATAGGTAATTGGTTAGCTGAATAGGCAGATTGGTAGCGTGTAACTCCTCCCTTCGTAGAGGTGAGCCTGGGGATGCAGGGGAACTTAGATGACGATTTGAGGCTGACTGGTTGTGGCTTCGGGTGAAGGAGAGCGGTTGGCATCTTCTAGAAGTTTGGGCACCATCTTGAAGTATTTCGCGTAGACTTGGTACCCAATGAAGCGGAGAATAATAATATATATTAACAAGGTCCAAATGCTGATGGGCTGTATATGAAGAGGTCCGTTGAAGAGTAGGGCTTCCTTCAGTTGTTCCGTTTCTTGGGCAATAATACTGGGTATATTTTCAATGTCCTCAAGGTTTAGTTTATCCATTTTAAAGGGCGGGATTTCTATATAATTAGGATTCAGATTGGCTTCAAAGATGAGTTTAGGCAGCTGAATGTTCTGGAATTTTGTTTGTTCTTTCAGGTGGTAGTTCCTAAGGAGGTGACCTTCTATTTGGATGGTACAGTTAGGCGGGAATTCTAATACATAGGTTCCTTTTAAAGGTATGTTTTCTTTGTTAGTTCCACATTGTTGGTTTGCGATTGTTTCGTTAGGTGTTATCAGCATCCATTTTTCTTCTTCTAACTTTTGGATTTTTAGGTTATTGATTTTTGTCTCGACAATTTGGCAATTTATGGTTTTTTTTGCATACGATAGTAGGTTTACTTCGCATGGAGGATCAGTTCCTATGCTCATAGGGCTGCTTTCTTTGCATATAAAGTGTTGTGGCGTTATCTCTTGGCACTTTGTGTCAAATGCAATATAGCTAACTTCATTTAAAAGGAGGTATTTGTTAGGTGAAATGATGATTTGAAAGGTATTTTTAAAGGGAACTGAGAGGGGATATAGACGATACAATACATAGTTTTTTATTTCGACTATAGGTACTTGTATGATGAATGTGATTTTGTTTTCTTTTATGTAACTTTTAATTTCAATAATTTTTTCAAAAAGCAATAAATTTTCTAATGTGGCAGTGAAAGGAAGTTTATTGTATGTTAAGTGTGGTGTTATAGACATGATTTCATTTAAAAGGTCATTAGGGTTTACTATGGAAGGATGAAATATATTTAATTTTGAAAATGTGATGGCTATACCGACATTTTCTAGAATATCGTAGATGTTTTGAAAAGCATTGATTACTTGAGATAAAATTATTTGGCTTGTAAAGTAACCATAAGAAATGGTGTTATTGTTTTGAATTTGTTTAATAATCGTGTCTATCTGCCTAATGTGTTTTTCTAAAATTTGTTGGTTGTATGTTAAATTCTTGCTAATATTTATAAAATTTATTGATGATTTTTCTATGATAGTAATTTGCTCTTTGAGAAGTGTTTTAACTTTATTCTCATTATTTGTTATAGTATTAATAGCGTTGTCATATCTTTCAGCATCGTTTTGATCTAAGTTTCCAGTCAAGGATTTGACTATAGATCCTAAACCGTTAATGAGACCTCTCTTGGTACGTGAAAATGAATAGAAAGGGTTGATTTGTGTTATCTGTATATTGATTTTGTTTTTTAGAGACGCGATCAAATTAAAAGAGTTTAGAAAATGATTATAATTAGTGGATGTGTTTTTTATGGAAGATTGTAATTGGAAATAATGATTTTCAAGGGACTTAAATTCTTTAATGATGTCACTTACGTCTAATATTTCAACAAAGGACCAATAGTCAGCTATGTTTTGAGCATTACCAATTTTTAGGGGAAGGAGTCCTGGATTTTGATTAATTTTATGGAAGTTAGGGGTTGCTAGTTCTGCGCCTGCGAGCTGGAAGATTCTGTAACAACAGGGGGTAGTTTCAATTCTTTTATGTGAATTGTTATTATTTTGTTGTTAATAGGGTTTTTAATCTTAGCTTTATTTCTTTTAAGGAGCTCTACAATCTGATAGGGGCCTTTAAATTTGTTATCTTTTTTATTTCTAGAATTGTTAACTTTGTAAACTTTGTCTCCTTTTTTGAATTGAGTTTGATTGGGACCTAGTTTATTGTTTTTTTCTATGACTTTTTGTTTTTTATCTAATAAGTTTTGTGTTATATTTTCGTAAAGATGTTTAACTCTATCTTTATGATTTATAACATACTCGTTATAAAATGTCGATTCTAAAAGATTACTTGGATCTCTGGAATTTGTATGGCCAAAAGTTAATTCGAACGGGGTAAATTTAGTGGAAGAGTATATAGAATTGTTGTATGCTATAATGGCATAATTCATAAGGGAGATGGTACTATCTGACGGATGTTTCTGTCGAAGGATTCTTAGATGTTCGATAAGGGTTGAATGTAGCCTTTCGACGAGTGAGTTTGATTCGTGGTGGAGTGGAGTGGTAAAATGTACATTAATTTTATGAGCACGCAGAAGCTCTTTAACAGTATCGTTTTTAAATTCTGTGCCATTGTCCATGGTAATTTTTTCAGGAATACCATAAAAGGAAAAGTACTGAATAAGGGCATTAGCGATTTCAATAGCTGTTTTTCCTTGAATAGGGAAAGCCTGTCCTAATTTTGTAAAAGCGTCTATAATAGTAAAAAAATCTTGGTTATCATATTTAAAAATGTCAATATTAATTAGTTGAAAAGGTTTTCCGACAGTTTCTGTTAATACCAGAGGAACGTATGGATTTTTTCTTGCATATTTGCTGGTTTGGCAAATATCACAATCGTTTATATATTTTGTTACATCTGCTTTCATTGACGGCCAGTAATAATTACGTTTAAGTTTTTCTAATGTCTCATTAATGCCACGATGGTTGCATTTACCTTCGTGTTGATATTTGATTAGCATGATTCGTTCATCGAGTTCAGAGACGGAGTTTACTAATTTTGTGCATTTCATTAATTTAAGTCCGGAGGAATAAAAATGTTTCATGTAAACTTTGTTAAAATTTAAGTACATCGAATCATCGTAGAAGTAAAGATAAAATATTTTGTTTTCCTTAGTGTAATTTTTTAATAAATCAATGATAAGAGAATCATTAGAGTTAGAGTTAGGAATTTTTACATGAAGTATTTTATTATTTCCAAATTGTTCTTGTTTAATGTTTAATTTATTATAGGGATTTTTAGAAATTATTATTTGGTGGAGTTTGTTGTTAATTATGTCTTCCAAAATTGTAATGCCTTCGTTTATTATGTAGGGATCGCTAGAAGAGTGTGGTGTGGCTAAGGTGTTTTGTGCTTCTTCAAGTCTTTTACGAAGCCTGGTTTGGGGTGGTCTGGTTTGAATATTTTCTATTATATTTATTTTGGGTATTACTGTATTAGAACTTTGTGGGGATATGATGTTATGGTGGGTAGGGGGTTCAAGATTCATGTTTTTTAATGCTTCGTTGCAAAGGTCATTTAAGAATTCATCTATGTCTATATCTTGTTCACCAGGGTTGTTTACAATACTTTCGTTTTCAAAAGCATTGATTTGAATGCGAGAGAGGGCATCAGCATTTGTATTTTGGAGGCCTTTTTTATAGATAATTTCATAATCGAACTCTTCTAAACGAAGACGCCATCTAACTAATTTACTGTTAGGTTCTTTTAGACTGAATAACCAGACAAGGGGTCTGTGGTCGCTATATATTTTAAACTTTTTCCCAAAAAGATATGGGCGAAAATATTTACATGCCCAGACGATCGCTAGGAGTTCCTTCTCAATAGTGGAGTATTTGCATTCGCTATCGTTAAGGGTTCGGCTTGCATAAGCAACAGGCTTATCGTTAGGGACGTTATCTTGTGATAATACGGCACCTATGGCAAAATTACTGGCTTTTCGAAATCAGGATATTGTAAGATAGGGGCATTCATTAGAAGATGTTTGCAGTGTTCGAAAGATTTTATGAATTCGGGACTATGGATGACTTTACAATCCTTTTTGAGGCATGAGGTCATAGGTTTGGTTATTTTAGCAAAGTCTTTAATAAACCGTCTATAATATCCAAGGAGACCTAAAAATGATTTAATATCTTTTGAATTTTTGGGGATTGGAAATTCTTGAATTGCTCGGATTTTTTCAGGGTTTGGTTTTACGCCATTGGATGTTACAAGATGACCTAAATATTGGACTTCTTTTCTAAGAAACTCACTTTTATCCATTTGTACTTTGAAGTTGGATTCTCGGAGTCGTGAGAAAACTTGACGTAGGCGAGAAATGTGTTTTTCCAAGGAAGTACTGAAAATGATGATGTCATCGAGATGTACGACACAAATTTCATTGTGGAGGCCACGGAGGATATTATCCATAACTCTTTGGAAAGTTGATGGGGCATTTTTCAACCCAAATGGCATTCGGCGGAATTCATAGTGACCTGATTCTGTTGAAAAGGCGGTCTTCTGAGTATCATTGGGATCCATCTCAATTTGATGAAATCCATTAGCAAGATCCAGTGTGGAAAAATACTGGCTTCTACCTAATTTATCAAGTATATCTGCGATGTTGGGAAGAGGATACTTATCGCCTATGGTTTTTTCATTCAGCTTACGATAATCGATGACGACTCTCCATTTTTTTTTTCGGATGCATCAACTTTTTTTGGGACAACCCAAATTGGACTAGACCAAGGGGAGACTGAGTTTTGAATAATTCCTTGATCTAACATTTTTGATATTTGATTTTTAACTTCCTTCTTGTGTATCTCAGGATAGCGATATGTTTTAGTGAATAAAGGGGTGTCATTTGTCAAATTGATTTTATGCTGAATCTGGTTAGTAAATGTTAAGGGTATTTTGTCGCAGTAAAATATGTCGCGATATTCAAAGCATAATCTTCTAATAAAGTCTTTCTCTTCTTTATTGCAATGGTCCAAACGCAGGTTTTTAAGATTTTCTTTAAGTATATTATCATGTTCATTAGTTAGGGTTTGGTTTGTTTCGATTTTGTTGCAAAAGTTTACTTCTAAAATATCTATTAATTCAACATTAAAGGGTCTATTAATATTAATGGTAACGGGATATTCATTGGCATTCGTTATTGTTGTATAGGCAAAAAAATTTGAAATGTTTACAAGTGCTTTAGGCATTTCTGTATTATTTTCAAAATTTTGATATTCTAATATGCCTAAGCCTTCTTTTAGATTCACTGGGATTTTTACAATTTGTTGACATCTTGACGGAATTGTTATAGAAAAATTTTGAAGATCATTAAAGGTATTTTGAGTTTCTATTGGTTTTTTTATTTCATAAATAATTGGAATAGTAGAATTTTGTGTTATTAATTTACAATTTTTTAAGTCAATATTAGCGTTAAGTTGTTTTAATAAATCACTACCAATAAGTCCATCGTATTTTTGCGAAAAATCGAACAAATAAAATTTATGGTAACCATTAAATTTAAAGATTTTAAAAACTGGAATATTAGCGACTTCATTGTGATAGGACATAGCGTGTGCCGTTTGGATATTAAATTTCTCATTTGTAATAAATTTATGATAAAACGTGTAAGCAAGTTTAGGGTTCATTAAACTTCGACTACTACCGGTGTCTATTAAAAAATATGCGTTTAGGTCAGCAATATAAATATATGGTAAATCCGATCTAATGTTATTTAAATGGATTATGTTGGGTGTGTGTTGATATCGCGGTTTTGAAAATTTTGTTGTTCGTTAGAAATGGTTATGTCGTCACTTTTATAAGTGTCATCTTCGATCGGGTTGGAAAATGAATTATCAGGAATATGATTATATGGATCGTAATAATTATTATCGTCATAATAATATTGATCATTCTGATAAGGGTTATAATAGTCGGAGTAGGTATTATCGGAATCGAGATTATAGTCAATACTTTCTGGAGAAATTTGATGGGCATATAGTTCTGAAACGCGGGGCCTTTTGTTTCTAGGAACAAAGGTATGTCGACTATTTCCTGAACTTGTGTCCATTGGTTCGACTTGATTTCGACGAATGACTGAACTGGGTAAACTATTATTTGGGTTGAAATTAGGGGGTCTTAGATTCAATTGAGGTTTATTAAAGGTGTTATTTGAAAAATTGGGTCTAACAAAATTATGAAAACTTGTATTTGGAATATTTGGCCTAGAAATCGATATGGGATTTGGATTAGAATTTTGAAAGTTTGTTGGTCCTATAGGTTTTTGAAATTGGGGTCTGGCGTAATTAAAAGTGTTCAGTGGTATAAATGATGGAAAATTGCTGGGGGTTGGTGGTAATGGGGATCTTGGTTGGGGTTTTGATTATTTGTAATGAGTGCGAAATGGTGGTGGGTAGGTTTGTAAGTTATAATTTTTTCCTTGACTAAAGTATATAAAGTTTTCTTCTTCGACTACTAACGATAAAGCTTTTTCAATATTTTCTGGCTGACGTAATCTAACAACTAACTGAATTTGAGGGGGCAAGTTACTAATAAAAGTTTTCAGAGCAAATTCTTCATAGTGTTGAATTTTAATTTTCCTTTCATTATCATTAGCAACAGAGGTGTTTAATTTTGAAAATAAATTACTTCTGGCATCCTGCACTCGCATGCCAAATTGTGTAGGACTTTCGAACCTTTGAATTTTTACAGAAATTAAATCTTGGATAAGATATTCGATGCTTCTTTGATCTGAAAAGGCTACTATTAGGGCGTCTTTAATTACGGCCCAATTATTTAAATCTGAGTTGGAGCAAATTATATCAGCGGCTCGACCTTTAAGTTTCATTAAAATGGTATCTATTAGGCAAATATTTATGGGATTAGCTATATTTGTTGTATCTTGGAAGTTACTTAAAAAGTGTTCACAAGCTGTGAGAAACCTATTTAATTGCCTAGGGTTGCCATCATACGGAGGTATGTTATCAGCTTGGTACCTTAAGAGACCAATATCTTTATTGTTAGACTGCATGTCTGATTGATTTGTGAGTTGAGAACCTTCTTGAGTGGATAAACTTAAAAATGATTGAGCTAAATTTTCAATTTCTTCAGCCAAAGAGTTTGGCATTTAAGTTTATTGTTATGATAAAAAAGGAATAATACTAAAATATGCAGAAACTAAAGAAATATGAAAGAAAAATTAGCAAAAGAGAAAAAAAATTACCTATAATAATATGTCAAAATATTTTACTAAATATTATACTTCTATGGTAAAAATAAAGGAAAAATGGAAAAATGGGAAAAGTTGCTTACGCCAAAACTGCGAAAATTTCCATTGGTTTCTTTCTTGCCTTAAGCCTAGTGGTCCTAAAGGAATCGATGCTAGTATTCCCAGGAAAATGCTCTCGGTGTTGTTGACTTCCTTGGTGGGTGCAACTTCCTGACGATGTGTGTTCTGAAGGCTGCTTCCAAGGGTAGGTTCTTCGTGCCTGAACTGTCAAAACAGACCGGTTTTGGCGATTTTTGTCCGACCGTAACACGAAACTTCCGACTGCGCCAGTTATATGTAGTCAACACGAAAATAACTTTTTTTAAAAATTATTTATTCGAGAGCGGAAATTACAACTTAAAATCTAACTTAATTTGAACAGTAACTTAATAGTAATGTAATTAGTTTTTAATGGCAAGGCAATATATATATTTATAGTGTTGGTTTGCTTAGTAATCAAATAAGTAAATCAATAGGTAATTGGTTAGCTGAATAGGCAGATTGGTAGCGTGTAACTAGCGTAATAAAAATTAGTGTCTCACAACAATATATAACAAATACTTTTTATTTTAAGCCTGTAACCTTAGACGAAATCTTTTTGGTTGTAAAAGGTTTAAGAAATAAATTTTCCAAAGGACTTCAAGACAAGATTGCAGCAAAAATTTTAGAACAGCGTTGTGATTTAATTTCGCCATACCTGGCGTTATTAATGCACAATTATGTGGCAGAGGGAGTTGTTCCATAGTTGAAGTGTTCGAAAGTTATTACGGTGTAAAAAAGGTGATCCTAATAGAATTGAGATTTACAGGTCCATTTGCGTTTTAAGTAGCTCCTGCAACATATTTGAAAAGCTTATGTATCATCGATTAGTACGATTTTTTGATAAATATAATATTCTACATTTTTCGCAACATGGTTTTCGAAAAAATATGTTTATTGAAACAGCTTCTCTTGAATTAATCCAGTATGTTTGAGATAATATTAAAAAAAGATTGAATGTAGTGGCTTTTTTGTTTGACCTATCTCGAGCTTTTGAAACGATTAATCCGATATTTATTACGCATAAATTAGAGAGAATAGGAGTGCGAGGTAGAGTATTAAATTGGGTTATATCATATATGACCGACAGATCCTTAGTCGTAAAAGTGGGTGATAGGTCAGTATAACTGCGAACTTGGAACTCCACAGGGTGGCACTTTGGGACCGGTGCTTTTCCTATTATATGTTAACGATTTCTTAGAATTCATTGGCGATGTTAAATTGTTCATGTACGCAGAAGATACTACTATTGTATTTACAGGAGAAAGTATGGAGGAAATCGAATTGAAAGCCTGCTCTATTATAAAAAAGTTTAACGATTGGTGTGAAGGAAATCACCTTATATTAAATTTGGAAAAGACTAACACCTAAGTAACTTTTCTTTCTCAAATTGACGAGATATGCAGCAAACTATCTAGACTGTATTTTTCATTGTTTACCCTTAAAAGGCATCTAGGAATGAAGGGTCTACTGAGTGTATACTATGGTATAGTGTACCTTCTCTTGACCTCATATGTTGCTGTTTGGGATAATAGATCAGATGCACAAAGGGTATTTGTACTTCAGAAAAGATTTATGAGACTGATTTTTGGTTTGAAATATAATGACAGCTGCAGTGAAACAATTAAAAAAATATAATATTTTAACAATTCCCGGAATTTATATATTTAAATTATTGTTTTACATATTTAAAAGCCAAGAACATTTCTCCAAAGTAAGTGATTCTAATAAATATAATGTTAGATGTAAGGATGCTCTTTATTTGTCAAAATTTAACTTTGTTTATTTTAAAAAGACCCCCCTTTTATGAAGGAATTAGCTTATTTATTCAACTGCCTGCTTCGTTAAAATGAATAGATAACTTCAACATATTTAAAAATAGACTAAAATGGCTTATTATGTTCTGTCGTCTATGATATCAACGAATTTAACAACATGCTGAAAGTCACTCCTACCTAGTCAGTGTCTGTACTTTGTTTGTACTGTTTGTTGGTAACTAAATAAATCAGTAATCAGTAATAAATATTTTAAAATTTTAATTTTTTAATGTGGTATATTTCATTAGTCTATTACGTAAAATTTGACAAAACCGCTGACTTTCGGCATATGGTTTGCTATATAAAAAGTATTCAGAATATATTATATAATTGTAAAACGTCATAATATCAAGGGTGTTCCATTAAAAAAATTTATGTTGGCGCCATTGTTTCTTGTTGTAAGTGACAGTGCTAATTGAGGTGTCCGATAAATAAAAAAAGAGAAAAATACATGAATTTTAAATGACTTGTTCCTTGCACTGTATAACATTGACATAATATATAACAGATTTGATCCCAAGACTCTTGCGAACTGGATATTTTTAAACCCCGAGTTCTAAACAAAACAGCAATTTATTCATTCGTTCCTTATGAAATCAAAGTGATTTTTATATCGTTTTTAATTTTGATAAGCCATAAATTAAATAGCAGATTTACTTTACGCACTGTATTAAAAACGAAAACTTTATTAACCTTGGAGAATGCGTAAAGTGAATTGAAAAATAAAACTTATCTCAGTGTACGTTTTTTCAGATTATGTAGCTGACCTGAGAGCGGAAATAGTCAAATGGTGGGAGGGCATTTTAAAAATACGAGCCCAAGAAGAAGGCGCCGATTTGCCGTCGATGAACAGCTCGAAAAAACCCGACACGTGGATAAGAATCATCACGCAAGGCCAAGAGTTATCTATAGATTGCGACGAAAAAACTTTACAGGAAATGGGCTTTAAGGACAATCAAATAACTTACATCTCGGTGGGAATGTCCAGAAATATGAAGAAAAGGGAATTTTTAGACGCGCCTTCGATGCAAGCGGCCCCGCCTAGGGACTGTTTACCCACCTTACTGCTTTTAAAACCTTGTTATTTTGAGCAACTGTTCTCGTTAATGCACACACTTAGCTCGATGAAAACCGTTGTAAAAGGTACCAACATTTAAATAAACATAAATTTAATATTTAAAAAATATTTTATTTTTTTTTAGGGGGAAGAGTTATTCCTCACACAAGAGCCCAAGTACTGAGCAGACGAGTCTGGGACATCCTAAGTTTAATGCCCACCAGCCCTAAATTGTTACAAGGTTTCCAGAAACTGGATATTGCTCTTTCTGAGCTTTTGGATCCTTCCAGTGCCCAGAAACTAATGTACAGCTTGTATATTGTCGAGTCGCTCAGTATGAGACAGAAATTTGGAGACGAGGATGACGAACCTTGGACCAGGAAGTTTATACAGCATGGCGGTTTAAGACATCTTTATGATATATTTTTGTCGGGTAAGGACTTTTCTTTAATCTTATAAAAGACATGCCTGTGGTTTTCTCATCTTTTTATAAAAATCTTATAAGTTGAAATTTGATTCATTTTTGTGCCATCAAAAAAAATATTTTATAATAATCTTGTATCCTTGTTTTACATTTGAAGAGAAAAATTACGTACCTAGCTTTTTCCCATCATTTTTTATACCTTCTTTAAAGTTGAGACCTTACGATTTCATGTGAATAAACTTAGGTCTAGAATTTTAGTTTTTTTTTGTAATAAATGACTTAGGATTAATTCATTTATTATGTAATAATTTTGAAACCTTGTTTTACGTTTTAAGAAAGAAATACGTCTTTAACTCTCTTCCATTATTTCTTATACTTCTTCAAAGCTAAGATTTTTTAGGATATCATGTAGGATTTGGTCTCACTTTTGTACTTAATGACACAAGGCAAAATAATTTATTTTGTAATAATTTTTTAACCCTGTTTTACATTTTAAGAGAAAGAATACACCTCTAGCTCTGTCCAATCATTTCTTATAACTCTTTAAAGTTAAGACTTTAGGGAATCATGTGATCAAATATAAGTCTAGGATCTTGGCCTGACTTTTGTACTAAATGACTGAGGATTAAATAATTTATTTCATAATATTTTTGGAAACTAGAAGTTATTATTAAGATAAAAACTACATCTCATTGGACTTTCTTATTAGATTATCATTTGTTATGTTTCCTCAAACTTGAAACTTTATCTTGAATTGACTGCCAAGGTGTCTTTAAAATCAAACTTCAAATTTTGCTAGGCAGTTGGTATTTTAGTCTTTAACGGCTTGAAATATTAAATGAAAAAAAGGAGAATATAAATAAATAAAAATGTATTGTATATATTTTTAGGAGTTCTGCAACGAGACAGTGGTGACGGAAGCGACTGGCAACAGGACTGTCTGGCCTCCCTTCTAAAACTGCTGTGCCACTTGGGGGTGGACCCATTGCCCATCGAATCCCGTCCCTCCAGAAACGATAAGATCGTCATTCCTAGCTTGAACGAGGCAATGTTATCTATGGTATTTTAATCATTTTTTCGATTTTTTTTTGAGGATATATTCGCATATTTTTCATAGGTGGACGTGAAAACTACCATGCCAAAATTAACAGGGATTTTAAAGGAAGCTTCGTTGCCTAAGGACCCGAACCACTATAAAACCGGCTTTTGGGGAAGGGCGCAGGTAAAACATTTATATATTTGAAATAATCAGCGTAAGTTTTACAATTAATTCTGACACATATCTTTTTGCTTGTATTTATCGACTTCCTTCATCCAATACTTGAGAATCCATGGAGATATTTGAAGATGACTGATATTAAATAATATTCACTATAACAATTTTATAATAGCGACTTTAATATTAAGTTTTTTGCAAAATTCTTCATTGAAAAATAGTTTAAAAAATGTAACTGAGAACTTTAATCTTGATTACTACCGCCAGTCTACCTAACAGACTTTGAAATTGATGCTCTAAACACACCATGGAATTTAGTTTTATACAACTAATATAAATAAAAAAAATTATTTATTTAATAATATTATTAATAGGTTAGTGAAAAAAAGTGTACCATTTAATCAAAAACCATTTAATCCGTGGATTACAAATAACATCAAGCTTTTAATAAAAGTAAGAGATAAATCGCGGCGAATTATATTAAAAATAGAACAGAGGCAAGATTTAATTAATATAAGTTTCTTAGGGGTTCTAAAAAAGTAAAAACTAACGAAACGAGCGCCCTCTACCGAAAACACGAAAACTGTATTCCAATTTTTTTTTTTTTTTTAAAGATTCGTATGTTCTAAATTTCATGTCAGTATGTTAATTGGTTCAAGACCTATAAGAAAAAAACGATAAATCAAATAATACTTTGACACCCTGTATTTCAGTTACTTTTAAAGTTAGGATAAGGCAAGTGGACCTCAATCACATTATTTTGATGTAAGGAATCTATTGTTGTCCCATTACTTTCGGGACACCCTGTATATATATATATATATTTTTCGCTTTTGATGTCCCCTGAAAGAGCTTTAGCTTATTTTCCCAATTAGTGCCCCACTAATTGCTAATAGATGTCATAATTTCACTGTCTTGTCCCGCTACTTCTAGATACATTGAACTCCGGTTATAACGTACCCTCTAGGGTGAATAAAATTAGTACTTTATAATCGCAGGTACGCTATAAAAGAAACCCATAAAAATAAATATGTAAAGATTTATTTGTTTTAATTAAAGGACCAAATTAACAAAAAATACATTCTAAGTATTAAATACAAAAAAAGATATTATATTAATATGTAATATATAACATTGAAATAGGATACATACAGTGTGGCCCAAATTGGGTCTACATGTAGGGAAAGTTGTAGGGCATTTAGTTACCAATTAAGTGCCGCTTTCAGAACGATTTTATCTTTTTTCCGAATTTGAAATATTTGAAAAAAATCAAAAAGTTGCATTTTTGAAAAGTTTTTTTTTTATTTCAACGTATTTTTAAAATCTGTAAAAACATTATTAGGACCACTTTTTAAGGACAACGCATTCCTGAATTCAGTTTTTATTTTCGACGTTTCGGTTCTGAGATTCAATCCCCAACTTCTTTTTTTCTTATGGCGGCTATTGTCTTTTTTTGCTAAATTAAAAAGATATGTTTTCCCTTTAAAATGATGTATAACCCATGAAAATATTTCATTCTTATGTCAAGTTAAAAAGTCTATTTTCGCGGAGTTGGCCATGAATGCGGAGGCTATTTGTCGTATAAACAATTATTATTGTTTAATGATTTAGCGTCATTTACTGACAATACTGCAATTTATTTGATTTAACTTTTTATCTTGTTTAGTAGATCTTATCTCGTTCATTTCCTGTTCTTGTTAGTGTTAAATAGTTTTTCTTGTATCTAGTTGTTTTCGTTTGTATTTAGTGAGTTTTGCTTAAAATTGTAATTTCCAAAAATCGCCATACGATATTGACAAAATTTGACATATTGGAATGTTATATTACATGTAATAGGAATTCAAATCTTCCAATCGCCAGATATTTGGAACTGTATCCTGAGAGACAACTGCCAGGTCTAAGACTATTAGGTAGGCTTGTCATAAACTTTAGAACTCATGGAAGTTTTGAAATACCAACGCCAGGAAATTATCAAAGAGACATTGAAACTCGCGATGAAAACATTTTATACCATTTTAATGCGAACCCAAAAACATCGACTCGAAAAGCTGCAACTGGTATGAATATACCAAGAACTACCATTCAAAAAGTCAAAAAATAATATCGTCGATAAAAGCCTACTATTATTCAAGGTTTAAGAGATACAGACTACCCAAGACGATTAGACTTTTCGAACTGGTTTGTAAGGCAATGTCAAGAAATATCTAATTCCAGTAGGAAAATTATTTGAACCGACGAGACGTTTTTTAGCAACTGCGGAGTATTCAACAGGCATAATCGTCATTTTTGGGCTACTGAGAATCCTCATGAAGTTGCTGAACGTAGGCTACGAGTAAGATTTGGATTTAATGTATGGTGTGTTATGTACGGTAAGTTAATTACCCACTCCACGAAATTATTTTCAAGTAAAATGCTATAATTGTTTTTAGATAATCACCTTATTGTGCCCTTTATTTATCACCAAATACTGACAGGTCAAATATATTTAAATCTTTTGGAAGAGCAGATATACGTGAGAGGTATAATACCTAAAGAACAAATACGGAGTGAAGTGTGGTTTCACATAATACTCGGGACGTTCAAACCTTGTTAACGCAAGCATTTAACAATAAACTTATCGCGAACCGCGATGCTGTAAATCGGCTAGGTCTCAGCTAGGTCTTAGCTAGTCAAGCTAGCTCTTAGCTAGGTCTCCAGATATTACACCTCTGAATTTTTATCTTTGGGGATATGTTACAAATGAAGTTTACGAGTTTAAACCTCCGCGACTCTCGAACAACTAGAGGACAGGGTTCAGAATGTCTTAATTTATATAAAAAAAAACACCCTGCGCAAGGCCTTTTAAAGAAATGTGAAAAATGTTTTAACAAAAATGGCCGTCATTTTGAATAGTTTCATTTAATATTATTGTTACAAGTAGTTAATTATTTTATTGAGAAATGACGTAAAAGTATAAGTTAGTAAGTTAATAATAATTGTGTGTATGACAAAATGCCAATTAAAATCATGGGCAACTCAGCGAAAAATAAGCTATTTAATTTTTTGACGTAAACATAAAATATTTTTATAAAGTGTTATACATCATTTCAAAGGAAAAAAAGATCTTTTTAATTTAGCAAAAGAACAAAATAGCCGACATAAGAAAAAAAGAACTTGAGGATGGAATCTTAGAACCGAAACGTCGAAAACAAAAACTAAATTCAGGTATGCGTTGTCCTTAAAAAGTTGTCGTAATAATGTGTTTAAAAATTTTAAAAATACGTTGAAATAAAAAAAATACAGCCTATTTTCAAAAATGCAACTTTTTGATTTTTTCCAAATACTTCAAAATCGAAAAAAGATAAAATTGTTAATCGCCAAAGCCGCACCTAATTGGTAACTAAATGCCCTACAACTTTCCCCATTTAACCAATTTTCTCTCTCTTATAGTTTCCAAGATACCCATACATGTACACCCATTCTCGATGTGCTTCTCAACTTTTAACGAGGCTTGTAAAATTGTATCATCAGATCCGTAATCAGTATATTGTAGGAAATTCGTAACAATTTTAATTGCACAAAGTGCTTCACCCTAACTTGGAATGGGTTCGGTCCCTGGTCCATCATCATTGCCGCTTTCGTTATCGGAACTTAAATCATTCGTTGAACAGTTTGATTCTATAACTTCGGTAATAATGTCGCAATCCGTTAAGGTCTCCGTTGCTACCAGATTATCGTCGATGGTCGTAAAATTATCTAGTTCAGGAAGATATTTTTCAAATTTTTTTCTAAGTAATTACGTCTTGGCAGTGATTTTGCAACCAATAACTTAGCGGAATATCCCAGTCATCATCATCATCAACATTTTTATATTTCTCGTACCACTGATTCAGAGGCAAGTCATCATCTGAATCAAACTCCTTGATCGATTTCACTAGACTAGCATGTCAAAAGCAGTTTTGAATCGTTTTTTGTGAAACCTCATTCCAAGATTTCGCAATTATTTTTATCGAGTCTAGAATTGTTAGATTGAAAGTTTCCTCACTATCCAATGCTTGAATTAGGCGATACATAAAATATCTACGGTAATAGGTTTTCAGACATTTTATTATGCCTTGATCCATTGGTTGTATGACAGAAGTGCAATTGGGAGGCAAAAATTCTAATCTGATATCTGTCAGATCTACATTCTTTGGATGAGCTGCACAATTGTCCACTAGAAGCAATATTTTTCTTTTTTGACGTCTTAGTTTTTCATCCCACTCTTTCAAATAATTAATAAAAATGTCTGAAGTCATCCATGCGCGTCTATTCGATTTATAAATAACAGGCAGGTTTTTAATATTTTTCATGCACCTCGGTCGTTCGTATTTACCAATGACAATAGGTTTACATTTTTTACTACCTGTCATATTTGCACAAACCCAAACGGTGTATCTTAGCTTTGATTGTTTGCCTCCCACACACTTTTCTCCTCTAAATTTCAGTGTACGGTCTGGAGTCATCTTGTAAAATAGTCCGGTCTCATCCCCACTAAAAATATCTTCACAGCTGTAATTTTGTGCAATACCTGACCATTTCTCGGTTAACCAGTTCACCACAGCTTCCCTGCTAACATCTCCTGCTTCACCGGACACTTTGCCGACATTGATGTTGTGACGAACTTTAAAACGCTTGAGCCAACCCGTAGAGCACTTAAAATCTCCACCGTGCCCTTAGATAAATCTTCCGCTTTTGCTTTTAAAAGTGGTCCACTTATAGGAATATTTTCGGTTCTTCTCATCTCAAACCATCGAATAAGAGCTTGATCCACATCTGGGCGTACGGGATTCCTAATTTTCTTAATTCTTTGCGGTTTATTTTCACTTGCTTGCATGATTTTTTTACGATTGCTCCAAATAGTAGAAACTGTTGTTTTTGCCATATTTTTCCTTCTCGCAATTTCCGATTTGTTAATGCTACTTTTAAAGATGTCTATTTTTTCTTTCAAATTTATAGCTCTGCGCGTATCCGTCATTTTACCAAAAAAACTACTAAAACTCGCACTCGCACAATAAAACGCAATGTCTAATCTAAAACTACCGGTCATCTCATTTTGCATGTTCTATAAAAATTCTCAGAGTCGAGAACTGGAAATCCCCGGCGGCCTCGGTGCCAACGCGCGACGACAGAGAAACTTCTCAGTATCGATTAATGGGAATCCCCGACAGAGGTGGAAAATTACTCTGCTTATAACGTACCTTTGCACGTTACAACCGGAAAATTACTGTCAATCGGGCAAAAATATTCAACGTTATAGCCGGAGTTAAAATTTTAGTTAGTACATTATATCCAGTTTGTGACAAGACTATTTGGGCGGGTTCCGAATTATAAGTACGTAATAACCGGAAGTACGTTACATCCCATGTACATTAGAGAAGGAGTACACTGTATTATGTTTCCTACCTATAGAAGCTCCTTATAATAGTTTTTATTTCTCTACTTAGTTAATTTTCTCGCTACTATGATTTTAATAGCAAGATAATATTATAGAATATAAATTATAGCATTTAGTTTATTGAATAAAAGTAAAATCTGTATTTTTGTCAAACTATTAATAAACCGTGAAATTATATAAAAAAAGTCTTTAAAGTATTATCTAATTAGGAAGGAGTTTTGAGGGTATTATATAGCAGAAGATTTGCAAGATAAGTTTATTTTGTTGTAAAAAAAAGAATGTCTTCTCGTTGTTTTTATCGTTTTTTAATTTTAATATTCATAACAAAGTTAGGTAGGATATTGAAAAGAAGAAACAAGCTCAGAGATTAATGGATTAAACCTCAGCTCCCAGGTATATAAAAAATCTATTATACCTCAAGTAAATTATTGCATTTAAAACTTAAATTAAATTAAGTATATCGAACGGTATCATTATAGATTTGAGTTCATATTTCTTTTAAATACGTGAATAAGTCTGTTTTCTTCTTGCTTTCAATTTTTAAGCGTGTGCGATAATAATTTCTAAATTGATTTTTGCTATAAGTGACGTAATACTCAATAAAATAAGTAACTCTTTAGTTTATTGGTTTTTATATAGCTTTATAGGGTTGTATCACAGTCGTCTAATTTATGTATAGTCGTCTGCTATCGGTTTAAAAATCGCAATTCGATCCTTTTTGCCTATAAGTTACATCTTTATACACAATCATAATTATAATTTTTGTAAAATTATAATTTTGATTTACGCAAATAAATTATTTTAAATTTGAATATAAATTTATATTAAACCAAACATATGAATCTTGGGATCACAAAAAGACGGAAACGATATCCCTAAATATATTTTAGGTTGTCCACTATGCCATGGCCCTGCTAGTCTCCTGGCTACACTCCAGCGAAGAAGCTCGCCAAGGCCTTTTTGAGTCGACCGATTTTTCTTTTTGGCTCCAAAGGTAATGAAATAAAACCATAAAAGAACGAAAAGAATTAGAAGACATTAGATAAATGGAATTTTCAGGTTGGTTCTGGAAGATCCTGAGCCCGCGGTGCGCAGAGAAGTCTGCTCGGCAATTTACCGGCTCTGTTTGGGCGTTTCCGCCCGCGGTGACACCATAGAAAACTCGTTGGTGGCCCCGATGCTCGCCGAACTTTTATCTTATTTGAAAAATGCGGAGAGTATGCGCCCTCAAAAGGTCGAACCGATGCAGGCCCAGGAGGAAGGGAAGGAGCCGTACGGACCCGCTTGCAGGGACTATTTTTGGCTCGTTTCAAGGTAACATTAAATATTATTATAGTTTTTAATTATAATTTAAATTAATTATGACTATTAGTTATATTATTATTAATTTATACTAAAGACTTTTTCCATTTGACTTTAATTGCATTTTATACAAATTATACAGGCCGATTGACGACCGATGGTAGATTAGCCGTACATGGAAAACTTAATCTTGATTAACTTCCCATAGCCTGATTTTATCGGCATTATACAGGGTCGTCGAAAATTAAATCAATTTCTTTCATTCACTAAAATGGCGAAAAGTCCATTTTTTTAAATGGAACGCCCTATATTTTGTATTATATTCTAATGAACAGTTAAAATATCTTTTATTTAATATGACATATTCCTATATCTAAGTAGCCGCGTTTTAGAAATAAATACTTATTTTCATGAATTTTGCTAATTTTAAATATTTTTATTTTGTAAATTACTTAGCCATGAAAATATCGCAATGGTTGAATAAATGACAGTGACGTATTAAGTTAAAATATTAGCATTGTGTTTTATGATAAACTTAATTAAAAAATCTAAAATGGAAGATATTAACTACTCAAATGAGGTTTTGATGAGGCTATTTATTTCCCATGGACAATGTGATCAAGTAATAGTAAAAACATGTAGAAAATTTACCCAAGTTTGTTAACATTAAATGCACCACTCACACAGGATCATCGGAGAAAGCACTTAAGGGAGCAAGAATAATTTGGCTCAAAGGAAGAGATAAAGCAACACTACAGGACCCTTAACATAGTGAACTCAAATCTTAAATACTTATATTTTACTACCCTTAGACTCACCTTCGTAGAATTCTCTTCGTTAGATTATAGGTTTAGAGATGAAGTAGAAATTTTCGGTAAAAACACCTTCCGTAGACTTAATAAGAAGCTGAAAATGTTACACTTTGTATTATATTCTAATGAACAGTTAAAATATCTTTTATTTAATATGACATATTCCTATATCTAAGTAGCCGCGTTTTAGAAATAAATACTTATTTTCATGAATTTTGCTAATTTTAAATATTTTTATTTTGTAAATTACTTAGCCATGAAAATATCGCAATGGTTGAATAAATGACAGTGACGTATTAAGTTAAAATATTAGCATTGTGTTTTATGATAAACTTAATTAAAAAATCTAAAATGGAAGATATTAACTACTCAAATGAGGTTTTGATGAGGCTATTTATTTCCCATGGACAATGTGATCAAGTAATAGTAAAAACATGTAGAAAATTTACCCAAGTTTGTTAACATTAAATGCACCACTCACACAGGATCATCGGAGAAAGCACTTAAGGGAGCAAGAATAATTTGGCTCAAAGGAAGAGATAAAGCAACACTACAGGACCCTTAACATAGTGAACTCAAATCTTAAATACTTATATTTTACTACCCTTAGACTCACCTTCGTAGAATTCTCTTCGTTAGATTATAGGTTTAGAGATGAAGTAGAAATTTTCGGTAAAAACACCTTCCGTAGACTTAATAAGAAGCTGAAAATGTTACACCTTACTACATCTTCTCAAAAACTTATAAAGACAGAAAACCTAGGAGTAGAAGGGGAGCTAGGTAAGAAATATTTTTCGTTTCAAAATGTTTTCTTAACCTTTCTAATATGGCGTTCACCTCAGAAGAGGAAAATATGTTAAATCTAAACTTAAAATTCAATTTCTCACAAAATATAAACAAGAACGTTAAAGAGATCCTTGCGGTTGAAGCCGAAAATATTCTTCAGTCTAGCAATATCCCTAAGAAACACATCCTTAGAGCCAAAATAATTAATTTTCTTAATTCAGAGGGTCCAGACAAAACACTTCTTAACTTTAATCCTTATAATTTAAATTCGCTTAAAAAGAAAATGAATACTCATAATCTTTTAATCACTAAGGGTGATAAGGGCTCTTGCTTGGTAGTCATGATTAGGACTGATTACGTTGATAAAGTCTTCGATTTTCTGGCTGTTTCGATAGGCAGGGACCCGACACTTAATTTCTTTACTAAGGTTAAGGGTTGTTTGGGTCAGTGTCTATTGACTCTGGAATACTTTGGTTCTGGTAAATCAAACTTGTACCCTATGAACCCCAGAACCCCTACACTATATGGCTTACCAAAAGTAGACAAAGAAGGAATCCCAATAAGGCCTGTGATTTCATAGGTCAATTCCCCCTGTTACAAATTATGTTCCTGGTTAAACGACATCCTCAGAGATGTAACTGGATTTAACAATGAGTTTTCGATTAAGAATTCCATAGACTTTGCGAACTACTTAAAGAATATCAACGTCCCCAGTAATACCAATTTGCTCTCCCTAGACGTTAAAAATCTTTTCCCAAGTATACCTTTGTCAGAGTGCAAAGTCCTAGTAGAAGACCTTCTTAATCTAACTAGCCTTCCAAAATTTGTCATTGAAAACCTTATTTCTCTCTTATCGTAAGTCTTAGATCAAAACTTTTTTAAATTCAACGAAAAGTTTTATAGACAAACTACAGGTCTCGCCATGGGCTCTTGTCTCTCTCCCTTCCTGAGCAAGTGTTTATGGGAAAATTAGAAAAGAAAATAATGGCTAGTAAATTTTCTCAATTTATCATTGCCTACAAGAGGTACGTTGACGATGTTTGTCTCGTTTGGGGAGGTAACGATAATGATTTGCCTGAATTTTTAACGCTTATTAACTCCCTACATATAAATATAACTTTTACACTGGAAAGGGAGGTAAATCAATGTCTTCCATTTTTGGGCTTACTTTTGCGAAGAAAGGACAATAGCATTTCCTTTGAAGTATATAGAAAACCAACCGCAACGGACAACATCATTCAATTTGACTCTCTTTCTCCTGGACAACATAAATTTGCTGCATTTAATTCTTTGCTATACAGATTATTTAAATTACCTCTGTCTAACGCAGCATTTCAAAAAGAATTTAACATAAAATCTATTGCTATTAATAATAAATTTCCAAATTCAAGCTTAAATAAAATTTACTTTAAATAATAGTACAAACTTTCTTATCATATTGTTCAGGAAAAGAAGGAACGTATCAAAAACTTTAGATGTCTAACGTACTTTGGAGGTATCTCACATCAACTGGCTAAGTTCTTTAAGCCCCTCGACATATCTGTTGCTTTTAAAACTTCAAATTCGTTAAAAAGAAATTTGGTAAGACCAGTAGATGAACAAGACCCTCTATCTAAATCTGGGGTTTATAGCTTACAATGTGCCGATTGTCCCGCTATTTATGTAGGTCAATCAGACAGGAGAATTTCCATTAGAATACAAGAACATTTGAGTCTGGTTAATAAGTTTAGAGACACTGATACTATTGAGACCAAGTCGGCCTTGCTACACATTTATTGTCCTCAAGTCACAATTTTACTGTTCCTAATAATGTCGTGCGTGAATGCCAAAAAATCAGAAAACTGGACTTTCTGGAAAAATTAGAAATCACCAAAGCCACCAGAACGACGTTTTTCATTTTGAACCCGGACTCATTTTTAACAATATTGCCTGACATACTCCACTTCTACTAGAAATATCTTCAAGGACCTGTTAAAGTCCAGTGCAACGATATATTAGAATGGTCACCCGTCAAAACACCAGCATTTTACTTCTCAAACAATGTAAATAGAAGGTGGATGACATTGTTTGGCAGGTGGAATACTGGGGAAAAATGCTGAATACGGGTGACCATTCTAATATATCGTTGCACTGGACTTTAGCGGAGTAGTTTACATTGCTTAACTGACGTGTTTTTCTAGACTAGCAGTAGGTAGTAATTTAGTTGTTTCGGTTTTTTACAAACTTGTGGCGTATCACATTCCTAAGAATTTATATTATTTAGTGTGCGTGTATAATGTGACCGTAAAGCATGTACTGTTTGTAGTCGATTTTTAAGGTACCAATTTTATCTGACTTTAAGGTTGTTATTGTATTTAGTTTATTTGTTTTTAATTTTTAGGTCTGATGATGCTCTTAATATGAGCGAAACACGTGTAACCTACTGTTAGAATTAATAAATACTTTTGAGACCGAGACTTTGTGTAGTTCCCTTTAGATTATGTAGAAAATTTAACAAAATGTATACAGGTCTACTATCAATGTATAAACTATATAAACAATAAGATCAAATTTTCAATATTCCGTAAGCCTACATCCACTGACAGTACTATCCCTTATAACTCAAGTCACCTTAATAGCCAGAAATTCGCAGCTTTCCATTCCCACTTTTTTAGACTTTTCTCGATTCCCCTAGATAAAGCTGACTTTAACATAGAGTTAAATATTATAAAACAAATAGCTTCTAACGACCACTTTCCCTTAAAATTAATCAATAAAATTTATTTGAAACATTTAAATAAAAATCTGATAATCAAGCAATGAGACGATTAAAAATATATTCCAATCCCCTTTTGGGGTACGATTTACCAAATCAAAAACATATTTAATTCACATAACATCAATACTAGCTTTAAAACTAAAAATCCATTAAGATCTTTTGTTATCAACTGTAAGGACAAAATCCCGCCAGAACAAAAATCAGGAGTCTATCAGATGGAGTGCTCGAGTCAGAATTGCAATGCATTTTACATTGGACAGACCGGTAGAAGGTTTTCTACACATATCAATGAACATTGTAGAGAGATTGAGAAGAGCAAGAACCGAAATATTTGCCCTACAAGTATCAAATCTAACTTTGCACGACATGTTTATACAACAACCACAGTTTTAATCCAGCTACTGACTTAAAGCTTTTACATTTCTGCCGGTAAAGCAACAAACTCGATCTGTTGGAAATACTCGAAATAAATAAAGCTACACAAAACAACCACCATTACCGTTTTAATGATCAAGTACATTATTCTTGTACTCACTTTTTCAACTCACTGTGTTTTAACTCTTCATAGTCTCTTAATACATCGTTCTTGCCCTTTACAATTTCTTTTATATAGTACTAATCCGTTGCTTTCCTTCTTAACAACGTACGAATCATTATGTTAACCGCGCCTTCTAATATGTTCTCTATGAACCTTCTGCTTTCCTCTTGTTTTCACCAAAAAATTGTAGTAACACACCATCAAGTACCATGGTACTTTTAGAACTTCTCCCATAGATGTCACCTACGTTTGAGTTTAGAATATATATTTTTTAGCATACTGTTCGGTCCTTGTCAACAACAAAATGTAAATAAATAAAATTAAAAATATTAAAATAAAAAAAAAACAATAATAATAAATAGAGGGTTTTTTTGACATGGAATCAAACCCTGGGGCGTATATCTAATAGCAATTTTAAACCTTTGTAAGCGTACCTTATATTATTTTTGTAAGTTTTTTCTGTGTCTGTTTGTCTTTTGTTCGGAACTATTTCCTTTTAGTATCTTTGATGATGGACATCACTGTGTCCGAAACATGTAGGGAATTTTAAATAACTAAATGTTTAATAAATAAGTGGAGGGAGTACTGTAGGATTTTTATTTTACCTTAATTTTATAAATATTTAGAGAATAATGATAGTTATTTCGAAAATTTCTTATAATAATACTTTTTTTTATTATTTTTACGTATAACTAACGACGTACTTTAACCTATAAATAGGCTTTTTTTATCCATTAGTTGTAAATCTAGATACAATGTGTTAAGTTTTTTTTATGGTCTTGCTATTATTTGAACACATTGTCCATGGAAAATAAATTATTCAATCAAAACGTTATTTGAGTAATAATGTTCCTTTTTTTTAAATTAAGTTTTTTATAAAACATAATTCTGTTGCCATTAGTATATATGCAATGGACAAAAAAGCTTCTTAGTAGCCTCTACAGTAAACAGATAATTTTTATACAATTTTTAGTTTGTCAGGTTTATAGATATTGTGATTTTAATGTTATATTCTATTTTATTTATTTATTATTTTTGTCCATTTTTATTGCCTATAAATCAATTAAAAAAGAAATTTAATTAAAAAAAAAAAAGAAAAAAGTAGAAAAAAAGAAACCGATTTATGTCTATAATTTTTATGTTTTAAAATTAATATTCAGGAAAAAATTGTTCTGTATCTTAATTACAGTCTTGAAAAAAGACGTAAATAACCGTCGAAATATCGATGGCTTTTCCGCTAGGAATAATAATCAAAGATTTAAAGTTTAAAAATTCGTGGCTCCGAAATGTTGAAACAATCGGGAATAGAGTTGTAAAGCTTCGAAATATTATAAGAAAAATTTCGTTCATAAATAAGTGTTCGATACAGAGGTGGTGTTATCAATATATTATGTACATGCGATCCATAAATAATTTCATTGCAAAGATATATAGATGTGTTATAAAATCATAACCTGTTATTAAAAGATGTACAGTGCACATTACGTCTGATTTCCATTTTAAGTCAGTTTGTTGTACAGATTTTATAAGAAATGTTTTCATATTTACGAATTCCGTAGATATATGGCAAATAAGAGTTTTTCACTTTTTGCATACGATTTTTTTGAATCTGTGTCGAGCAGTTTCCATAAACGATATCTCCTTAATCAAATACAGACAGTGTCGATTGCTGTATAACATAGGTCTAAGATAAGCTTTCTGGATACAATGAGATTACGTGCTGATGAAATCGCATTTGACTGTCAAAAATAAGACCAGAATTTTTTACATTTTCCTTTATTTCCAAAGACACTTCAGCCACCCTAGCATTAGTTTGATTTTTTTATAATTTTCACATCATTTTTAGGACCAAACATTAACAAGCAACACTTTTTGGATTTAGATAAAGAAAATGCTGTAGGGAAATATTTCTTTAAGAAGTTTTCTAAATCTGTTAATAATTTGACATGACTCACGAGCCTAAGTTTAAAAAAACGAGTAATATAGTTGCGTACCATTACCGTAGTGGTGAACTTTACATTTATTAATGTTTGATGTATATATGGCGTAAAATAATGGACTTGTAACCTGAGGACTGCGGGAAATGTGTTGTGGCCTAGATAATATTCCATATAGTTTATTTAATAATGTTTAATTGTAAATGATTTAATTTTAGGTTAGTCGATAGTCTGCCGGATGATTTCGTAAAGGAGAGCATAGAAGAGCCACAAAATTCCGTGATCGATATTAACGAGTTGACCGCTAAAATTTCTCAAGCGGTTCTAGCGAGGGATTATCTGGAAGCGAGGCATCGCACCGTGGAAGATGACGGATTAATTGGCCTTTTGAATTTACTGTCAAATTTGTTGAAACACAGGCCGCCGTTCCAGATTAGTAAAGGAGGTCAGGACTTGTTAAACGAGGTAAATATTTTTTAATTATATGCATTTTAAAATTGTGATAATTTAAAACTATGCTACGTATTTTTGTAAGTTATTTGTAACATGTTGTAAGTTAAAGTAATTTTTCTTAAATAGTTAAAGCAGACCTAGGCGTGGTTAAACAATAAGATTTTTAAACATTAGATTTAATATAATTATGTGAATTATTTCTCGTGACCTCACTTTATAAGCTTGCTTCATTTTTTTTGTTGTGTGTATAACAAAATCCATCTTCAAAGTTCAAAGATCTATCTTCAAGACGATTGTTCAAAATTACGACATGCTTGTGTAATGAAAGTACATACGTATGCACGGAAATATAACTTACAGCATATCAACATTTTCTTCATTGGTAAACATTTTTCGTATCAGTAAACAATCAAATTCTTTCAAAAAAATGCGGCAAATTTTTTTAAATAACAATTAATAATTGCGATTGACAAGACGTTGTATTATGTGAATTGAAAAATAATTGACGAACGCGTCAAAATTCAGCCTTCTATTCAAGAAATCAAAACCCTATTTTTATTAATTAAATGCGTTTGTTTAAGTGACTTAGTTTAATTCTTGTTATGGGCTTATTTATCAACCGATTTAAAAAATAATCATATTAAGTTATTGGGAAAAAATTAATGGTTTGGACAGTTTAAATAGGTGTGTAAAAGATTTAAGTCATAAAATGCAATGAAAACTATATTTCTGTGATCACTCGATTAAAAATTAAAACTTTCAACACATTCATGGCACCCCGTTTTAATATTTAAAAAAAAATGTTTATTTTTATGAGTATAAAACAAAAATTAGCAAATGCAGTATCATTTTTCTCAGAATATTATTTTCTATCGAAGTACGTAATAATATACCAAGAATCTCATTTAAAATAAGAAAGTTAGTGTCACTTCCGGTTCAACAGGAAGTTGGAATTGTTCTTATAACAATTCCATCGATATTCCAAATTTCATATGTTTATCTTAAAGAGTATTTTGTCGTTTTATATGCTTGCCTCTTAATCTGTTTACCTACACCAATTAACTGGCTGTCTCTGAGCCCCCTTAAATTTGAAAATTATTTGATTCATCTTCATTTTATATTATTTCCAAAAATTCGTTTACACTAAAAACACAAACAACAATTTACTGAGAGCATCAGACTGATATAACAGCAAAATATGACAATCACGCCAACTCGCGCATTTATTCTTGATATTTGTTAAAAGTTGAGTATTAAAACGAACTAACTCTGGTATTTAGTTCCTTTCACGACTCAACCAAGCAAGGGCATACCCAGGATTTCAGCTAGGGGGGGCAGCTCATACCTGTTCGAGAAGATGGTCGGTCGGGTATATTAAAACAAAAAATCATGAAAATTGAATTTTATTAATTAGTTTGATTGACACAAAACAAAATATTATATAGATAATATATATGTATATTAATTTAATAGTAATCTTCTCGGATTTGCCGAAAATTTGTCTATGACAGTCTTTTCAATAAACTCACTGCTTTCTTTTAAATTATTGCGATGTATGCTCATCAGACATAAACCTGTAATCCTTTCTTTATCCATGGTGCTTCTAAGTTACGTTTTAACTCTTCGCAGCGTACTGAAGGACCGTTCTACGGTCGCTGTGGTGCATGGGATAGTGCTTAGAATAATCAATGCCTTTCTAACAGCAGGGTAAAAAATGTTGGCTTCGTTGAACAGATCAACTACTTCTATGTCCCTTAATTGATCATCTGATCAGCCTTCTTCACCCATAAATTTGTTATGGTATAAATAATATTCCGGCAAGACTAACCGGTTTACAGGGACCATTCCTAGGGAGTTGAGTTTGTTCGACAGTCTTGGTTTAAAAGTTCTAAACAACAAGAACAACTCCCTAGATCTGATAGGTGCCAGAAACCCTGTTAAATTTAAATGATGGAAAAAAAAGAACCTATCAGGCCGGCTTCGTGGGTTCTCTGTATGGTCAGTTGTCTCATGTCACACTCACTCACTCAGTAGTAAAACACCTTAATTCAATTTAACTAGGGTGTTTATTAAAGTTAATATCTACAAAATCTACCTGGTAGTAAATACAAGTAAATATACATAAATACAAGTAAATAAGTATACCTGATGATCTTAAAAACGTGTAAACACAAATACTTAATTAAAAGATATGTTTATACCCAAAGGTACCTTAATTCGTCAGTGATCACTTCGGAAGCATTACATAATAAGGCGTAACATTGAAGTGTTTTAATTTACATAATTATAAGATAAAAATGAGAAGATGATAATAAATAATAATAATAAATTCATGTTAAATCATACAGAGAAATCAAAAGAATATGGTTAAGATCAAAAATAAAAAGACTAGTAAGCTTACGGGTCAAGTCCCATGGTGTTTTTCTTTTGGGGGCGAGAGCCCGCGATGGGCTATTTTGCACCACATAGGGCCTAAGGCATGATGTGGGTTGACGGGGCTAAGGGCGGCGAAATTATTTGCTGTTAGGCTTCAGGGCGAAATCCTCATCACTGCTGGGTCATGACTGGCAGTTTACGTACTCATATTCCTGGAGCCGAGGTTTCGAGAGGCATTAAACCACTAAAAACCATCAGCTTCAAAAAATATTTGCTTGAAAATGCAGAAACACTAATGAAGTTTAGTTTTTAGTATTAATTTAGATAAAAATGTGCTGACGGAGATAGATGATACTAGATTTATTTCACTACACCATTAATCTCTCTCCGTCACAGTGGACAGCACGGTCATCTACGCACTGACTATTCCGGGCTAGCAACAATGGCTCTTGCCGGTCTTTTGATAGATCCTTGTCGAGATTAGGCGCCATCTTTTTATAATTCTGGATCGCATCTAGGTGCTTGGACTTTTGACTTGCTCGGAGAATAGGAACCGACTGTTCGGGATAGGTTTGGTCGCATGTATTTATGAGGTCTGGGTGTGATGTTATTGGACGCGACCATATGAAGCAGACCACGCCCCCTCACATTGCGGAACTTTGGTTAGCGAGAGAAGGTCGGACGGAGGTGTAAACGTAACCGGTCCTTTACGGTACTTTTTGGTGTGGTTTTAGGATTTTGACGGTTAGATTGGGTTTTAAATGCGGTTTGTTTTTAAGTGATTACTAAGGATAGGAATAGGATTTGAGCACGTTGGGAAGGAAGCGAACATACACCGCGAGAGACTAGACCTCGACTCCCAGCAGTAGCTTGATAGCCGGGTTTGAGTTTAATTTTTCTAATTTTGCCATTAGGTTGTCTATTTTCTTTTCTAAGATCCCGTCTGGCAAACTTAGAAGGTTCAGGAGATTTGTGTTTTGGATCGAGAGCTCGGGACGTTTCATGTGCGATGAAGAATTGCCCTCCTTTGGCTCCGCCCTCCTGTTTTCAGAGTCCGCGTCGGTCTTCCTCAAGGTCTCAGCGAAGCTTTTTTTTTTGGATGTTTACATTTTTAATGTTTGGGTTTTTTGGGCAGCGCCAATAAGTCAAGTTTGCGTTTCAGGTCCGTGATCTGCCCATTGAGAGAATGATTCTCTGAGATTAACTTATTCATCTTCAGTTCGAATAGTTGCATTTTCTCGATAATCTGAGAGTTTTTAAGCCTAATCTCGTGCAACTCACTATTACTCCTCTCAATTTGCAGATCTCGTTCCCGAACTGCCTTCTCGAGTTTTCGTTCCTCTTCCTCGCCTGTCCCAATCTCCGCACTCTGGGGTGGCGCCTTGCCAGCTCAAGGTCGGGGTTTGGTGTGGTTTTTGATGTTTTGGATAGTCTAGGATCACGGGATTTGAATTGAGGTTTTAGGAACTTAGAGGAGTCGTCCGAAGTCTTACCCCTCTCTCTCTCATATTTGCTTTTCATCCTCTTGTAGTCTTCGCTTTTCGTTGATCTGTCCGTAGAATAACCATCAGACATGTCCATTGATTTTCTTTCTTCTTTTTTTTGGCGTTGGTTGTGCCCCCCACTGACGATGGGTGGCGAGTCGACGTTTTTCTCCGCCGTTCTTGCTTTTCGGTCTTCACTAGTTGTTGTTGAGTGAGTTTGGTGTTCCACGCTGTGTATTTCAAAATGTGCTTGACTGACTGACGTGCTCTATGAATGCTGAAGAAATGAGAATGGGACAGCACGGTTCACCTTTGACAGACGCAGGAGCTGGAAAGACCCCCAGATGCGTCGCGGAACTGCTTAAATAGTAGTCCAAAAGACGTCTGAGCGCAAGACCGGAGATTGAGGAACTTCGCTCGTTACTTTATGGGTTTAGCCGCTATGGGCCCATACGTAGATCACTAATAAGCAAACCATAGAGTGCCTGGTAGAAAGTACAAATACGGGACAAATCGTAATAATTCGACACGCGGCGCCACTGGCGTCCGCTTTAGTAAACCGGTTGACCAATTCAATTGCCGTGAAATCTTCTCCATGCACAGCATATTGTAAACAATAACAAAGAATTAAAATGGTGATAATATTAATAGTGGTTCAATGAAAAATATTGGCGAATTCCATTAAGAGTCGAAGGCAATTGTAATTATGGTGAGTGTCTCAGTCAGCAGTCTCGTACTTATAAAGTTTCGAAAGAAAAATTTAGAACAAAGTCATTTTTAAATATTTTAACCAAATGAATAAAAGTTAGGATTCTCCAGATCCCGTCTAAAGCGTAATTAATCCTGTAACAAATTTTGCCAAAGGTTCAGTTCTCCGGTGATATCCAGGTAATCTGCGTTCTTGTGTAAGTCTGTAATGCTGGTTTTGGTCTTGGTCATATACAAGGGATTTAGCTTACTTAAAGCAAACGCCGAAGTATGTTTTTGGGAGAATCGACTATTCCATGATGAAATGAGTGAATCAATGTATGGTATTATCAGGGACGCCGCCAATATTCGTTATCATTGTCTGATGGCGGATCACTTCTAAGTGTTTGCGTGTGAGCAAGACGTGGAACCGAAATTTCTATGTTCAAATACATTGCAACAGCTCGCGCTTTTTGAAGCATTTCACTACTTATTCTATCAGGAAACTCGCGGTCGTTTCTGAGAATGTCCTTGATATTTTTGATGTGTTCCCCCTCCGAGATTATGTCGATGGATTTAGCTTGCAGTGCGCTAACTACTGGCTCTAAAACTGCTGTTTGTAGAGCAATAATAAACGCCGGTTTTGTAACGACTGAATGCAACTGATGCAGATTTTCTGGTGGCATAATTTCCCTCTACGGATAACGTTTCTAGAGATTTCAGAAGCTCTGGGAAATTTTGAGAAAACTTTCTAATTGATTTATATTTTTCGGACCATCTCGTCCCACACAATCGTGATAGATTTGGAAAATATTTTCGACGTTTAGTCGATTCTCTGAAAAACATCCTTTACAGTGGCGACAGTACTTCTAATTTCTGGCACTGCGTTCGCATCATTTACAACAAGGTTGAGTTTGTGACTTGAACAATGAAAATATAAAACACGAGGATATTTTTTTTCTCAAAATGGCTTGTACGCCACCCTCTTTCCTTGCCATTCCAGAACAGCCATCGAATCCAAACCTTACGCAATCTTCGGTTGCGAGATTAGAACTAATCAAGAAATTGTCAATTGCCTCGGCAATTGCTGAAGGATTTTGTGCTTTTAGTTCAACGAACCCTACAAATTCTTCTATGATTTTCCTTTTGCTTTCGTCGTAGAATCGCACACCTATTGACAGCTGTTCTTTCCCAGCTAAGTCTGCTGTTCCATCAGCTAAGACTACGTAAGTCATGGTCTTCTGAACCTCACTTATTATATTCTCCTTAATAACTTCGCCACATAAATTTATCAATTCGTTTTGTATTTTTGGCGATGTGTAAACTGCATTGCGACTGCACTTTTCCAGGTGACTTTAATTTGTCGTCCCCTGAATTGATTCTTAACTTCAATAAATCTAATAAAACACCCTCATCTGTTAGTCCCTATCCCTAAGGGGCATATCATGTGTACCGCAAAATACTATACAAGAAATAATTGATGACAATATTTGTCTGTTTTCATCGATTGCTTTTTGGTATCTACTTTCCAGTTGGATGTCTATGGGAACATTTTCAAGAAAATTTTTTGCAGCATTTGTCGCTGTTAGGTGAAGGTTAGTGGTTGCATGCTTTCGGCAGTCTTCATGCATATTTTTGAACTTTACATATGGCCTGATCGATCATAAATGATCCCAAAATTCCTCTCACAGTGCTGACGGGTGAACAAAACACAATGCTTATAAAGAGCACCTTTTAGTCGCTTGGAATATACTAGCCATGGTGCATATTGATCCAATCAAGCATGATTACATTTTCTTTTCAAATGGCTTGCATCAATTTCAAAATCGTAGTTTCTGGGCGGGATCCAAGGATTTTGTAACAACTCCCTCCGTCCCTTTTCCGTCGATAGCTGGGTAGCCAACCCAACATAACGTCCCAGATCATTTTCATGATAGCCATCGTCCACTATAATTTCAGGATTGAAGAATGTTGGGACGTCGATGGAGAAGAATAGTCGTTAACAAATATATTTACAGGTTCTGCTAGAGAATGTGTCGCTTGTTCAAAGTTAGCGTGCAATGATCTTGGCATTACATGAGTAGTTTTATCATGGTTGTCATTTTCATCGCTTCCGCTTCCACTGCTAGTTCCCCGACCTTTTTTTCTTTTTTCGCGTGTTGTCCCTAAAAAATGGGCAGCTGGCCCTCTTTCCTGCCCCTACTTGGGTACGCCCCTGCAACCAAAGTTCACGTGTAAAAGTGAAATTCTTAGAATTTTAGGGTTAGTTCATTTCAATAATCACCAATTCAAATATAATAAAAATTAATACTTTTTAAGGTATTCAACTTTTTATTCGCCCTACCGAACCCGAAACTGCGCCACGTACCAAAATGCAAATCGCCAAGATCTCGTACCGCCGCGTTCGATCTCCTCGTCGAACTAGTAAAAGGCTCGCCCGAAAATTACGCAATTCTACACGAAAAACTCCTAAAGCAACACCAGCCAGGTTAACATACAAAAAATTGACAATTATGACTCGTTACCAACTAAAACTAATCATCGTTTTAGGTCCAAACTCCCCATATCCATGGGACTATTGGCCCCACGAGGACGGCCGCTCCGAATGCGGCTACGTGGGGCTCACTAATTTGGGGGCTACCTGCTATATGGCCTCTTGTATGCAGCATTTATACATGATGCCGCAGGCTCGCGCCTCTATTTTGGCGGCCAGCACCCAAGATTCCAAACACGAGACCACCTTAAAGGAACTTCAGCGGATGTTCGCTTATTTGTTGGAAAGCGAACGAAAAGCTTATAATCCCAGGAGCTTTTGTAAGGTAATAATAAATGTCACCTATCATGGTTCTGTTGCACTTGTTCAACCAGTATGTCTTTCTCTTCAAATCTCTGTCAGAACATTCTTATAGTGCCCTTGGTAAAATTAAAAATTTATTTAAATACCATTCGCGAACCTCCTCTTCAAAAGACATACTTCTTATTTACTAATAAATATTAGTATATCACAGTTTCTCCATATTTAAAATATCTCTTTCTTATAAGGTATATACTATGGACCATCAACCCTTAAACACAGCGGAACAGAAAGATATGGCGGAGTTCTTTATTGATTTGGTCAGTAAACTGGAAGAAATGACCCCGCCGCTTAAGGAAGTAATAAAAAAACTATTTTGCGGTGTGATAAGCAATAACGTGGTCTCCTTGGATTGCGGTCACGTGAGTCGCACTTTGGAAGAGTTTTATACCGTCAGATGCCAAGTAAATATGACCGAACAATCGAGAATAAAAACTATATTAATCATTGGTTACTTTAGGTGGCGGACATGCGAAATCTTTACGAATCCCTGGACGAAGTCACCGTGAAAGATACCTTGGAAGGTGACAATATGTACACGTGTTCACAATGCGGGAAGAAAGTTAGGGCGGAAAAGAGGGCGTGTTTTAAACAGTTGCCACGTATTTTGTGTTTTAATACCATGAGGTACACTTTTAATATGTTAACGATGTTAAAAGAGAAGGCGAGTCATTTATTTATTAAGTCTGTTCTTGATTATAATTTTGTTTAAATCTTACAGGTGAATACCCACTTTTCTTTCCCGCTCAGGTTGAACATGGCCGGTTACGTGGAGAAAACGTTGATGCCGCAGCATTATCAGGAAGACAAAATAAAAAATGACCCGGAGAGCGAGCAGTACGAATATGATCTTATTGGAGTAACCGTTCATACAGGTAATTAGTTTTTAATTTCAAGCTATTGGACTAGGATGAAAATAAATGGATTTTTTCAATACGTTGATGTAGTCTGGTGAAAAAGTACCTTTGTACAGGGTGCGGCAGTCAAACCTGCAATTTTAACAGACGAAAAACAATGAAAAACACAAAGTCACGGTCTCACAACATTTACTTAAAGCTACACGTGTTTCGCTCTATTCAGAGAATCATCAGGCCTAAAACAATAATAATTAGTATTGAAAGAAAAAAAGAGGACATTAAAAAGACTAAAACCTTAAAAAGCCACTAACGTTTGCAACACAGTAAATAAACATACATTTAGGAGAAGGTTTAGACAGAAGGTCAAGCTTTTTCCCTTTAGGGCATTCATGAAGTATTTCAGCTTCGACCTCTGGAGAAAAGTGATGTGTGGAAGCTAACAGGTGATTCGCAAACGCTGACTTTGTATCACAGACGTCTGTATTTTTAAATTTCTCAAACAACGCTACATGTTCTTTAACGCATGTAGAAATTTTTCTTCCAGATTGGCCAATATATACAGCGTCACAATCCCCACATTTTAAAGAGTAAACTCCTGATTTCGAAAAGACATTTGCCTTGTCTATCACGCTCACTAACTGTTTTTTTTAAATTATTCGCGGTTTTGAAAGCCATTTTGATATTAGAGGTCTTAAAAAATTTAGCTAAATTTAATGAAATTGAGCCGAAAAAGGACAAAGATCTAAAGGACTTTTTGTCGTCTTTCTCATGAAGAAGATTGTAAGTCAACCTGTATTTATTTAAGAACTTAAAGTATAATTTGTTAATTAAGTAAAGTGGGAATCCATTATTAAAAGCAATATGTTTTATAATATTAAGCTCTTTAGCAAACGCTTCCTTTGACAGGGCGATGTTAAAAAGTCTGTAAAAGAAAGAATTGAAGGAGGCAAATTTGTATGGATAGGGAGAAATAGACGCGTATTGAATGATATTATCAGTAGTTGTGGGTTTACGATATATTTCAAATATTAGTTTATTATTGAGTCTTTCTATAAGGAGGTCTAAGAATGGCAGTTTACCATTTTGTTCTTCCTCAATGGTAAAAGAAATCTTTGGGTGCAAAGAATTCACAAAAAGCGAAGAAAATTTGTCAAATCTTCTTTCTGGCCATTCCAGACAATGAAAATATCGTTAACGTACCTCTTATATTCAATGAGAAACTCCCCAAACCTACCCTTAACAATCCTTTCTTCTAGGTTGCTCATAAAAATTTCACTTAACAGTGGGGAAAGGCATGAACCCATAGCCAATCCAGAGACTTGTTTGAAAATTTTATTATTGAATTGAAAGAAATTTTGATTCACAACAAGGCTAAGCAAGTCCAAGAGGTTATCAACTATAACTCGACTAAGGAAAGATTTTAATAATAGAGTTCTTACCAGATCTATACATTCTGTAGGGGGAATGCTGGGAAAAAGATTTTTTACATCCAAAGAAATAAGTATAGATCCGTCAGGTATGTAAAGATTTTTCAGACTATTTGACAAATCCACTGAATTTTTAGTTGAATAAACACTCCTAAACTTAGTCACCTCCCTCAAAACAGTGCATACACGGGAAACTTTGGCTGTGGAGGCGGAGAGTGTTTTGCAAACGACTGATATAAAAAATAAGAACATTTTACGTGCTAAAATAATACATTTCTTAAGTTCTAGTTTTGGCTCAGATAATCTTAATGATACTAATTTTAACAAAAAACATTTAACTTCTTTAAAAAATAAAATCAAAAGTAACGATTTAATATTATCAAAAGCAGACAAGGGTAATTGTTTGGTTATTCTAAAGAGGAATGATTACATTCAGAAAGTGTTGAATTTCTTGGATTCAGAGGACTTTGTTACAGTCAATAGAGACCCCACCAACTCGTATTTTACTAAAGTTAAGCAAATGCTGGACAAGTGCAGTTTAACTCTTGAGTTCTTTAACACTAAGAAAGAAAAGCTGTATCCTATGAATCCCAGAACTCCAATTCTCTACGGTCTTCCAAAAATTCACAAAAACAATGTTCCCATAAGACCAGTGGTTTCTTTTATCAATTCCCCCTGCTACCATTTATCAGCTTGGTTAAACACTGTTTTGAGGGAGGTGACTAAGTTTAGGAGTGTTTAACTAAAAATTTGGATTTTTAGTTGTTTCAACTAAAAATTCAGTGGATTTGTCAAATAGTCTGAAAAATCTTTACATACCTGACGGATCTATACTTATTTCTTTGGATGTAAAAAATCTTTTTCCTAGCATTCCCCCTACAGAATGTATAGATCTGGTAAGAACTCTATTATTAAAATCTTCCCTTAGTCGAGTTATAGTTGATAACCTCTTGGACTTCCTTAGCCTTGTTGTGAATCAAAATTTCTTTCAATTCAATAATAAAATTTTCAAACAAGTCTCTGGATTGGCTATGGGTTCATGCCTTTCCCCACTGTTAAGTGAAATTTTTATGAGCAACCTAGAAGAAAGGATTGTTAAGGGTAGGTTTGGGGAGTTTCTCATTGAATATAAGAGGTACGTTGACGATATTTTCATTGTCTGGAATGGCCAGAAAGAAGATTTGACAAATTTTCTTCGTTTTGTGAATTCTTTGCACCCAAAGATTTCTTTTACCATTGAGGAAGAACAAAATGGTAAACTGCCATTCCTAGACCTCCTTATAGAAAGACTCAATAATAAACTAATATTTGAAATATATCGTAAACCCACAACTACTGATAATGTCATTCAATACGCGTCTATTTCTCCCTATCCATACAAATTTGCCTCCTTCAATTCTTTCTTTTACAGACTTTTTAACATCGCCCTGTCAAAGGAAGCGTTTGCTAAAGAGCTTAATATTATAAAACATATTGCTTTTAATAATGAATTCCCACTTTACTTAATTAACAAATTATACTTTAAGTTCTTAAATAAATACAGGTTGACTTACAATCTTCTTCATGAGAAAGACGACAAAAAGTCCTTTAGATCTTTGTCCTTTTTCGGCTCAATTTCATTAAATTTAGCTAAATTTTTTAAGACCTCTAATATCAAAATCGCTTTCAAAACCGCGAATAATTTAAAAAAACAGTTAGTGAGCGTGATAAACAAGGCAAATGTCTTTTCGAAATCAGGAGTTTACTCTTTGAAATGTGGGGATTGTGACGCTGTATATATTGGCCAATCTGGAAGAAAAATTTCTACACGCGTTAAAGAACATGTAGCGTTGTTTGAGAAATTTAAAAATACAGACGTCCGTGATACAAAGTCAGCGTTTGCGAATCACCTGTTAGCTTCCACACATCACTTTTCTTCAGAGGTCGGAGCTGAAATACTTCATGAGTGCCCTAAAGGGAAAAAGCTTGACCTTCTGGAGAGGATGGAAATTACTAAAGCCAAGAAGAGTCCTGTTCTTGTCTGTGTTAACGACGTATTTAATTTTAAACCCAACCTTATTTTTAATAATCTTATTTAATCAATTTTATATTTACATAATCTCTTCCAACTGAAATAAGTTTAATATTGTGTTAAAATGCCTTGGCTTAACAACAAATGTTTTGAACTTCTTCTCGGTGTTCCGGTAGCCCATAGGTTATAGTCTCTGGCTTGTAAGCTTGTTGTCACGGGTTCGATTCCCAATAGGTGTGATATTATTTTGCAATTTTTTTATTTTTTATTTTTTGCTTCTAAATAACTGTATAGTCATCCTAACCTTAAATGTATGTTTATTTACTGTTTTGCCAACGTTAGTGGCTTTTTAAGGTTTTAGTCTTTTTAATGTCCTCTTTTTTTTTCAATACTAATTATTATTGTTTTAGGCCTGATGATGCTCTGAATAGAGCGAAACACGTGTAGCTTTAAGTAAATGTTGTGAGACCGTGACTTTGTGTTTTTCATTGTTTTTCGTCTGTTGTATACGTCGGTCTCTTTGTGAAAAATGGATGAGATTTTCTTATCTGCAATTTTAAAATAAGCGCGTGAACCAAAAAAGTGAGTGGGGCGAGTTATCAACGTTACCGTTGTGTTCCCCCGTTAAAAGCATTTCAGTTGCAATGGAACAGTGGTCTAAGCAAGAGCGCTCCTTCACTGTAAAGGCATTTTATCAAAGCGGTAATTATACAGTCACTTCCGTGTTCATTTTCAAATTAATCGTAACCGGCCCGTGTCTTCTGTTAATTCAATAAAGTTATGGGTAAAAAACTTTGAAAACATCGGTGAAACGAGAAACAGAAGAGGTGGCACTCCTGCGAATATTGAACGTGCAAGAATCGCTATAACAAGAAATTCTCGGACATCAGCGCGTAAACACAATACTGGGCTTAGAATATCAGACAGGAGTCTCTCAAGGATCTTAAAGTTAGATTTACACTATCACCCCTACAAAATTCAAGTGGTTCAGGCTCTAAATACATATGATTTCGCTCTTCGACGGCACTTTTGTGAAACGCTTTTAGAAACGATGGAAGAAAACGAGGAACTTCACATAATTATTTTCGGTAATAAGCAAAATTTTAGACATTGGAGCGATGAAAACCCTCAAGAAATCCATAAAAAACCTGTCCATTCGGCCAAGTCCTCAACAGGAATCATAGGCCCATTCTTTTTTGAAAATAAAAGGGGACAAGTTGTTACCGTGAATGCGGAGCGCTACTCGGAAATGTTACGAACATTCTATATTCCTCGTCTTCGCGAACATGGACTGAATGATGAAACGTTATTTCAACAAGATGGAGCGCCACAAGCCACGCGGCCCGTGTGAGCATGAATATCCTTAACGAAGTTTTCCCAAACGGAGTAATATCCCGGAACGGATTCATTCCTTGACCCCCCCGTTCACCTGACCTTACTGCTTATGATTTTTTCTTGTGGGACTACCTAAAAAGCAAAGTTTTCGAAGAACCCCGGCTCCGTACTCTTGAAGAACTGAAGGCGAGAATCCGTGAGGAAATCGAAAGAATCCCTCAGCAGATGCTCCGTGATGTTATGAACAATTTTAGAGATCGCCTTCAAGAATGCATTAATCGAAATGGAAGACATCTTAGTATAGTTATTTTTTAAATAATTAATGTTTCTTAAATGCTTTTTAATGTAAGTTAACATGGTATCAATAAAAATTTTAAAAAGTAACTGTGTTTTTATACACAGTTATTTCAAAAATGCAAGTTTGACTGCCGCACCCTTTATTTAACAAAAAATTAACTTAAAATCCAAAATCTTAATGTTTATGTTTGTAAGGTTGATTATAAAAAATACATATTTATTTTTATTTATTTAATAATATACGGGATACCCTATTTAAATAAAAAGATTTAATTTTAATACACGTTCAAGTATATAAAAGTAATTACACCATTTTCTGAAGACAAGAGCTAAAAACTATAGGTCATAAACTATATACAAACAAAACTTAATATAAATTACAGTCTATTCTATATCTGACAAAAATAAAAAGTCAAAAGCTCTTTATTAATTTCATCACCGGTATCAAACCACCATCCTGCTTATGAAATAAGTATTCATATTAATTATAATTTAAATCTTAAGTATGATGTTTATTGTTATGATTTTGTAAACAGTGATTTTGTTGCCATTAATAGTTACCTTGCTAGCATGAATTGGGTTACTGGACTACTGGGTTACTGGAAAGGGATATTAATAAATGCACTGATATTTTTTTCAATGCTCTGTATTTTGCTATTGAGATGTTTGTTCCAATTAAACATTTTAAATCATCACTTAGTTTAGTAGAAAATTACAGAATCTTGGTATTCAAAAAAAGATTGCTCACACAAAATTCAAAAATAATAAGGATCCCATGGATTATGTTTATTTTTCACATTTGAGGAATAAATGTAAAACTCTTCGTGATGAATGTCTTGATCATATATTGAAAGATTAAATACTGAAATTTCCCATGGTCCTTCTTCATTTTGGAAACACATCAATAGATTGCGTTGGTCTGATTCATACCCTTATATAGCATGCATATGGAAGCGGAGGTTGCTGGTAATGGTCAAGATATTGTAAACTTATTTGCTAGGTATTTTGAAACTACATACAGGCAACCTATCAGCATGGCTCCTAACTATAACTTTGATTTTAGCCTGGATTTATATCGCATTTCTTTTTCTTTGTTGCACATATTTGATGACATTTTACAACTTCCTAATAAACATTCTTTTGGCTCTAATAGTATCCCATATGTTTTTCTTCAAAACTGTGTGTGTGTACTCTGAGTAAGCCCTCTGAATTAACTTTTCAATCTTTGCTTGACATCAGAAAAATTTCCTGATTATTGCAAAGTAAGCTTTTTAATGCCAATTTTTTAAAAATGGCGGTAGAACTGATATTTATAATTATAGAAGTGTGTGTATTCGGTCTGTAGTTCCTAGGCTTGTTTGACAGGTTGTTTTCTGTGCGATTTCCATGGCACTATAGGCGACTGCTTAGTGATCATGAGCATGGTTTTTGTCAGGGTAGATCTACGGTGACTAACTTGTTCACTTAACAGTATGATTTGATTGGTGCTTTTGAGGGGTCTGTACAGGTCGATAGTGTGTATACAAACTTCTCAAAGGCCTTTGATAGGGTTGGTCATGATCATCTGGTTAGGAAGTTTGGGGTTATGTGCTTTGGTCAAATTTTGTCACAGTTTTTTGACTGATATTGAAGTATCATTAGGCGTGGACTGGTCTTTTTTAACTTGTTCATAAGAGATTGCGTGATGTAATTGTTTATTCAAAGCATCTTGCTTTCGTTGATGATTTTAAACTGTATAAAAATTGAGTAATATCTTGATGCTGAGCTACTTCAATTGGATTTAAATAGTGTTGCTGACTAGTGTGATAGCAGTAGTCTGGAACTGAATGTAAAGAAGTGTGTATGTATTTCGTTTGGTCGTTCTAATGTAACGGTTGATTTTTGTTTAAACCATTTTATATATTAATCTAATTCTTTAAAAACAAAGTTTCTTAACTGTTTAATCAAACAATTAAAAATTATCGAACTGTATATTACCATTTAATTCACAGCCATCCTGTATAAATTGTATTCGTTTGAAAAGAATCCTAGTCTGGCATTCTTTGTACGCGTTCTTCGTTTTTTAGGGTACATTTTTTTTTTTGGGTTTTTCGCTCACGTAAACCGCCGAGCATCGGTCATTTTTCTGCCAAGATCCACTTCTGTGCAATTACGCTTTAGAAATTTTTGCGTTCCTTTGTGGATTAATAGCTACAAAATTAGCAAATTAAATGAATTATATCTCTGTAGGAGTTATTTTGAAATTCATTTGCTGACTTTGCTCAGGATAAATGGTTTTGGTCTTATAGTAGCATAGAAAATCTTTCGCTTAAATAAATCAATTTATATTGGAGGACTCGAAAGCTAGAACAATTTTATTAATTCTGTTGCTTTCCCATTGCTGAATTCGGAAAGTGTAATGAAAGGATAGGTTGAAAAGAAAGACCCAAAGCAGTTCTATTCTTCCTCGTTGGTCTCCAGTTTCCAGATTGGATGAAAGTTAGTTTGATATGATGAAGCTCCAGATATATCCAGTTGTTTGATGGTGTCCTCGATTCCTTGAGTCTGTTGTGGTGTCCCAGGCTCCCACATAAGTCGTTTTTTTGTAAATTTGGTACAGCCTGAATGCTGAAAACAAATTGAATAATATATATTTTTTTGTAATTTAAATTAAGGCTAAATTGAAAACTTACCTATTTTTACTTACCGTGTCCAAAGTGTAATTTTTGCAAGTATTTATTTTATTCAAAAGTAGTGCTTAAAATATTACTTATCGACACAAAAGGTGTGATAATACAGTTTTTTATTTTTTTATATCGGCAGAAGTGTAAACCAAATTGTGATCACAATAAGGTGGGTTTATCTTCGTTGTATTTTTTTTATAAGCTTTATTAAGTAATATCATGGTATAATAGCTCGTTTTTTAGTAATGTTGATATTTTCATAACCTTACGGTTATTCCCCCAATTAAAATTATATAATTAACAACCTAAATTTGAATTAAATTTACCTGTCATTTGAAAATAAATTTTAAAGCTTTTATTTGACCGTAATTTCCAGAGGCAGAGTTTTTACAAGACTTAGAATTCGTAGATACTTGGGTCTTTATTTTATGCAGTAGTTTTTATAGTAAGTATTGTGTGGCCCTTTACTTAAATTCTATAGGGGTGTTTTAAGGGTAATTTGGTCACTGGCGCCCCTGCACTTTATTTTATTTACTTCCTTTGTTTTAAAGAACTTGCACGACCACTCTCCGCGAGATAGGCTAGCCCAGCACTCCTTTCTTGTCCACCCTTTTATATTGCATTTTATGTTGACCTATGGTTAAATATATGGGTGGCACCAATAAAATTATGAATTATCAATACACAATCAACAATAACGAACTCAGGTCAGTTGATACAGTTAAATATTGATACAGTAGATTTATGTGTTCTTTTTGATACTAAGCTAACTTTTTTGCCGCACATTTTGGATATTATTAACACGAATATGTATAGTCTTGGTTTTATCACTAGAAATATTGTATATCTTTCACCTTGCTGTTTCAAATTACTTTATTACTCTTTGCTACGTTCGTTGCTTGAGTATGCGTCTGTAATTTGGTCCCCTTATTATGATTCTCATATTGAACGCCCTGAGGCTGTACAGAGAAGATTCTTAAGTTTCCTTGCTTATAGAGCTGAAGTTAATACCGTTAACCGGTATTTAAAAAGGGGGATCGAGTTATGCCTGACAATTACAGACCCATAGCCTTAACCTCTTGTTTTTCTAAAATTTTTGAATATGCAATGCTTGATCGGCTTATGTCTTATTTGAAAGAAAATCAAATTATTTCGACAGGCCAGCATGGCTTTGTGTTTGGTAGGTCCACGACGTCTGCTGTTTTGGCATTTTTGTCGGGGGTAATCGAGGCTCTTGAGGCGGGTGAGCGCCCTGTTGGGATGTTGATCTCAGCAGGGCGTTTCACTGCGTAGATCACACTTTACTCTTGGATAGAATGGAATCCTATGGTGTGAGGGGAGTAGTGTTGAGCTGGTTTGCATCATTTTTGGCAGATCGCTTACAATATGTAGCAGTGAGGGATAGCTCCGGATCTAGTATGCGGTCTGAAAACCTTAAAGTGGACATTGGGGTCCCACAAGGTTCCGTATTGGTCCCGGTGTTGTTTCTTTTATTTATTAATTCCTTGCCTCTGGCAATAACACATAGTATCATCACAATGTATGCTGATGATGCATCTGCGCTGGTCCGAAGACGGAACATGGAAACAATTGGTGTATCTGCTGGAAAAGCCTTAGAGGAACTTAGCAATTGGTTTATTTTAAATCAACTTTACTTGAACAATAAAAAGACTAATTGCATGGTTTTTCATACATGTTATAGTCAAATAAATAGTGATATTAATTTATGTGTAACCAACGATAACGATTGTTTGAAACGCCAAAAATCAGTTAAGTTTCTTGACTTAACATTGGATGATTCACTTTCTTGGGAATCTCATTGTGCTGAGTTGTCGATGAAGCTCGGTAGCTTATGTTATGCCATTAGGAAAAGGCCGACTATGTGGCCTGTGGGTGGTAATGGAAATTAATCAACTAATTTGTCTATACCACGCTATTATGCCCTCACGAATTTTGTACGGTATTCAGCTCTGGGGCTGTACGTCGCATGCACGTCGAGTGTTTATTAGCAAAAAACAAATTCTTAGGTGTATTGCCGGAGTATCCACCGATGACTTCCTGTTAAACAAGGATCAACTCTCCTACGTTTTGTTTCGTTTACCCTTTCATTCGGCCAACTATGGGTTGTTTTCTCCACTGACTAGGACTTTGCGTTTCTTTAATAACAATAGTCAAATCAAAAATTATTAAACTTAGACTTTACCCTACGTTCCTAGAGTTTTTAGCCTTGTTGATGATTATTTTTTCTGAGGTTTTATCTTGGTATATATTTTTTTTTTGTATTTGCTTTATTATATTATCTAATATTTTGTATTATCTATTATGATTTTCGTAAACTGGCTCTGCCGTATAATGTAATAAATAAATAAATTTAGAAATATGCAGTTACAGCGTATAATTACAATACACTTAATACTTATTAATTAGTTTAAAATTCATAAATTGTTAAATTCGTTTAGCTTTAACGTAGAATATTTCTTATATAACATATTATATAGCATAGAAATAGATAATATTGTACCTGCAGTTCTATATATTTTTTTATCCGACTATAACCAGCATTCTTTAAAAGTATCTGAATTGTCTTTGGAGAATTTGCCAACTGAAATTTTAAACTTTTTTTTGTTTTTTATATTTTTGATATTAACTGGCAAATAATTTTACAACTTTAAGCTAACGTAATATAGTGATTTTAAGAAGGTAGTTTTTTAGTACATGCAGTCGTGGTTTCATATTTATAATCTTTTATTAAGTAAAGGTTTGAGTGTTTATGCATAAATTCTAAGATAACTATAATATACAATGACTTAAAATCAAGCACCGGAGTCTCCTCAAACAGTAGTTCATTCGGATATGTTTTTGATTTTTCATAAATAATATTTAATACGCATTTTTGTATTGTGATTAATTTGTTTGTAAAACTTTAATCTATTTGTTACATAATCAGTCGGGAAAGGAATTGATCAAAACTTAAAGTGGGACCCCCATTTTTAGGTATTTATTAATTACTATCCCAAGATATTTGGTTTGTGAAACTTCATTAATCTAGTCACTATCTACTATTATAGTTGAGAGTGGAGGTCTATTAGTTTTAATCAATGAAAGGCTATATAATTGATTGTAGTGAGATTTAATGGTAATTTGTGCATACAGGGCCAATTTTGAATTACCCTGAACCCACTTATTACACTCCGTCGAGTCTCCCTCCAAGTATCTCCACTGAAAATGTGTAATATCGTTAATTTGTAAGAACTATTTTTGAACGTTAATAAATTTGATGTTGGATAGGTACGGCCGACGGCGGTCACTATTACAGCTTCATCAAGGACCGTACCGCAGGTTCCCGTGACAAATGGTTCCTGTTCAATGACGCCGAAGTAAAACCGTTCGATCCAAACCAAATCGCCGCCGAATGTTTCGGCGGAGAAATGACCAGTAAAACTTACGATAGCGTCACCGATAAGTTTATGGATTTCAGTTTCGAGAAAACTAATAGTGCTTACATGCTGTTTTATGAACGGTAATTTACTTATAACTGTAAATTCAACGGGGATTTTTGATGCGTTTAGGGTTTTTAGGTGTCCACTGACTTCTCCGGATAGCACGGAGAGTTCCTCCACAAATTTGGACAGTATAGAAGCTCGTAGTAATTCTCCTGTACCGACGGCTACTTTTGAACTCAGTAAGGAGTTAGAAGATTGGATTTGGCAGGATAATATGCACTTTATACAGGATAAGAATATATTTGAACACACTTATTTTAAGTAAGTATTCTTGGCATTCAAAGTGTCATTCAAAATTTCCTTAATGTGATTTTTTTTTCTTAGTTTTATGTGGCAAATTTGCGGCTACATTCCTCAAACGATCCTGTCAATAGAACCGAATATAACGGAAAAAGCCGCTCAGCTCTCCACCTCGTTCTTTATAGAAACTTTTATACATGCCAAAGAAAAGGTAAGTGACTATCCTCACATGCAGCTACCACAAAAGTTATGTTGTTAATTAAGGAACATTTCTGATACTTTTTGTTGACAATATTATATATAAATAGTACATCATTTAAACTTCGTCTAATACTTAATCTAACCATACTAAATTCAGTGAGCATACTTTCATAAAAAATCATACAGGGACAGGTATTATGAGTTCTTAAGTATAGATACCCTAAAAACCTCGTTTGCACTTTTTCAATCATATTAATATGCACCAATGACTGTGGTGACCAAATAACAGAGGCATATTCTAAACGGGGTCTAACCAATGTATTGTATAACATTATGATTGATTTTATTTGTTTAAAGTTTGTAGTGTTTCTAATTACAAATCCAAGAACTTTTTATGCTTTATTGACAATATCATAGTGCTGGTTAAATTTAAAGTTTGACTGCATGTACACACCAAGGTCCCTACATTCACTTTTCCTGCTTAGTGACAAATTATTAATCATGTAATTAAACTTGGTACATTCCACTTTTCGTGTAAAACTTAAGACATGACATTTACCAACATTTAATGACATTCTATTGACCTTAAACCACTCAGACACTGAGTCTAAATCACTCTGCAACTCATCACAATCTTTAATAGATGATATAAGTTTAAATAACTTAAAGTCATCTGCAAACATGACGCAGTCAGAATATTCTACAGAATCTGGCAAGTCATTAATAAAAATCGCAAACAGTAATCGACAAAGGTTACTGCCCTGTGGCACTCCAGACACTGCCATGTACTGCACAGATAATTATCTACCCGTCTTAACCCGTTGAATTCTTTTCTTTAGATAGGAAGCTATAAATTTACACGCGGACAGAGAAAAACCGAATTTACCCAGTTTAGTGATCAGCAGACCGTGATCAACCTTATCAAAAGCTTTTTCACAGTCCGTCATGATCACATCTAACTGCTCCTTATTGTCAATAGCCTTAGCTGTTGCCTCTGTCAGACAGTCGAGACTCCCGGCAAGAAACCGTGCTGCTGTAGAGCAAATTTATTTATAAAGGTGTTCAAGATATCTTGGTATAGAATGTTTTCAAAAATTTTTGCAAGAGAATTGAGAACACTAATTGGTCGATAATTGTTAACCAAACATGCATCTCCCGATTTAAATATTGGAGTTACTGTTGCATACTTCAGCATTTCAGGAAATGTATTCGTCATTAGACACAGATTAAAAATTGTTTTTAGTGGAGCACACAAAATATCAGAACATCCCTTATAAATATAGGAAGGTATGTGATCATTACCAGTGGCCTTTTTTGGCTTTAATTTTTTGATACCTGCTTTAATGTCGTCGTCAGATGTAAAGGAAAACATAAAACTGCCGGAACATTCTTCAAATTTAGGCTCCTCAGACTGTTGAAAAACTGACTCAAAATATGCAGCAAATGTGTTAGCAATATCTAGAGCACCACTAACAGAATGACCCTGAAATGAAACCTCTGTCGGAATATTAGGTTTTAAACGTTTAGATCTTATAAGGTCCCAGAAGGTATTTGGGTCAATAAAAACATTGTTTTCGACTGTCTCATGATACAATTGCATTTCTTGTGTAGTTTGATATTTGATTGTGGCCCTCAGGGTTTTAAACTGCTTTTTAACCTCCAAACTAGCATCCCCTTTTTTATTTGTCCGTGGAGTTTACTTTTTAACTTTATGTTTCTTTTTAATTCTGTAGAAAAATAAATTGGATAGCTACTACTTTTGCAAATGTCGCTCCTTACTGTTTTTTCGGTATTGCTTGATCCAAGCATTCATATACCTTTTTGTAAAATAGATCAATACATATGTTTACATCTTTAGTTACTTCAAGATCTGACCAGTCAACATCCTTCAATAAATTATACAACTTATACAAATCACCCCTTGAATAATTCCCTTAAATAAATAATCATAGATATGCTCACTGTGAGGAGAATTTTCTTTTGTTGTGATATAGGCAGAGTCATACTAATGGAGGGATGGTATGAATCCTCCTCTATAATTGGACTATCGCAATGTTTTAAGTCTAAAATGTTCATATTTGACAGTACAAGATCTAGTTGTCTTTGCATTTAGTTATAAACAGAGTTGTGTTGATTAAGATTGTAAAAGTTTAAAAAATTATTTAAAAACTTACTTTTTTCATAGCCTTCCGTTGAATAACGTGGTAAATTGAAATCATCTAAAATTATTACATCTACATTCTTATCTAAAATACACTCAAATTGATTAAAAAATTGGACATATATAAAGTCCAGTGCAACGATATATTAGAATGGTCACCCGTCAAAACACCAGCATTCCACCTGCCAAACAATGTCATCCACCTTCTATTTACATTGTTTGAGAAGTAAAATGCTGGTGTTTTGACGGGTGACCATTCTAATATATCGTTGCACTGGACTTTATCTACATTTACATTAGGTGGGATATAAACAGCACATAAATAAAATAATTTCTTTCTACTTTTAATGTTTACCAGTAAGCACTCGAGATTAGAGCTATTAAGAATATCCATGCTTACATTTTGCATGCTCAAATTCTTCTTCGCAGCCACAAGAACTCCACCTCCTCTTCTGCCATCATTTCGGTCATTTCTGAGTACATGGTACCTGTTATCAAAGAGCTCTGCATTATGAATACCATCCGTCAGCCAGGTCTCAGTCAGGATGATCAGATCATATTCCTCTGTCAAAATACTGGTGTAAAGTTCACTAACCCTTGTTCTGAGTCCTCGAACATTCTGATAATAGACCCGCAATGAAGTTGTTATTTTCGTTGGTGTTGACGTTTCATTTAAGGATCTTCCTTGGTTGGTCGCATCCTTCTCTTCATAAAAAACTTGGATACTATAGCCCCACTCGGCCAAACCTCTCTCCTCCATGCATTCTTGAAGTCGTCTTGTTTGAATGTCACCTTCATCGATGTATAAAATTTCTGGGTGTTTTGATATGTGCTCTTCACATTTGACTCCTGCAAAATTTGGTTGTAGAAAGGACTGCAGTTCTTCTGGCTTTGTACTTGGAGCCAATCTGGTTATAATATATGAAGAGACACAAACTTTGGCACTGCAAGAATCTGACTATTAGCATCATCATTCTGTCCCACAACAAATCGGCGTGATCGCCTAGGTTTGGCTGTTTGCCACTCCACACTCGCTGACTTGGTTTCTCGGCTGCCAAGTCGCTGTATTTCGTGCAACTTTAAAAAGAAGTTGATAAAATGTATTTTATTACCACTCATTTTTGCTTACTATTCGCCTATACATCAAACGATTTTGTTTTTTTTTGGTTTAGTTAGATAGCAAATTGTATGATGCCCTTTAAAATGATGTATCATACTAAGGGTAGCCATTTGAAATACAGAAGTTTGAGGTCGATAAAATATTCATTATTCTCAGACATTTAATTTTTTGAATAGACAGTGCCTGTAAATTTAAATTGACATGTTTTTTTTTTTATATTTTTAAGAAGGTATTAAGGGTGATCCATTTTATAATAAAAGCACTGTATATGCAGAAATTGCTAATGAACCGGAATAACGGAGCTATCTCTGTTGAAAATGTAGTTCATTCCTATGCAATTCGAGCTCAGAATGCATTAGTACCACGAGGTGCAAAAATTATTGCTTCCCAAAATATTAGAGATAAATTAAATATTAAAAACTTTAAAATCTGCGTTAGAAATTGAATACAGCAGATGTACAGAGAAAGATTTAATAATTGATAAATATTGCATAGCGCGACTAAACTAAAGAATTGCAGATCTCAGAAAGTAATTTATTATAAAAAAAAAAACTAAACAATACATACAGACATGACCCACATCCCGAAAAGAGACATTAAATACTAAACTCGTTAAAATTTAAACTACCTGTAGCTACGCCCCAAGACCAAAAAACAATTGTTATTATTATTCTTTATTTTTATCCACCTTTATTATTATTATTATTATGTATAGGCTTCGTTGTCATAAGTTATCACGTACAAGTAGTATACTACTACTTCCGTGATTATTGTTTATGTGCAGGTAAATTGAATAAAAAAATGTTGTAATATTTTTCCATTGTTGTTAATAAACTCATTTCATTTATTATCCTCAGTACTGGATAAATTAATTATGCTATGCCTGCGTTTATAGTCCCGAGGAAACATTGCCGTTTTGTCTAAAAGAGTGTTTAATATTATCTGGCTCGTATCCAACAACTACTGTTTAAGTACAGCTACAATTAAAAGTCACAAAAACTATTGAGGTATTGCTTGAAAATCATAATCATTTTCAGCCGACGATGGTCCAATGGGTGGAGCTGGTAACGAAACAGTTTAACGCGTGCCAAGAGGCATGCGTGTGGTTCCTAGAGCACATGGCCAAAGACGTCTGGTGGCCGGTACAAGTTTTACTGAAATGCCCGAACCAGATGGTACGCCAGATGTTCCAGAGGCTGTGCATTCATGTGATACAGAGGCTCAAGTATGTTTTATACGTTGGAAGGGATTAATTTATGTCGTCATTGTTTATTTTCTCAGGCAGTCTCACTCTAGTTTGTACTTAAAAATCGATGACGGATACGAGGCGGAGGATCCGCAAAACATCGATGTTACTAAAATAGGCAACTCATCCTGTGTTACTAAGTTTATAAAAACCCTTTTATCCTTGGTAAAACGCCCTCTACAACATTAAACATTTAATTATACTTAGACTGTTTTTAGATGGAGCATGGCGCCAAAGCCCACCTGAAACACTTAACGGAGTATTTCAACTTTTTATACGAATTTAGCAAAATGGGCGAGGAGGAGTCCAAGTTCCTTTTGGGCGTCGGCGCGATTAATTCTATGGTTCATTTCTATTTGGGACAAAAGGCGAACGATTTTGTATGCAAATTAAAAATGTTCCATCAGTGGTTCTTACTGATTAATGTTCTTTAATAGGTGGATGTTAGTGAGGGCGAGGAAGACGACGAAATGGTACCGATGCCAGTAGAAAAATATAAGCCGGCCAGTTTGGATAAAATGATCACTCTTATTGCCTCGCTCGTGGAGAAAAGTAGAGATTCTAGTATGAAATTGCAATTGAGTGATAAGGATTATAATGCTGTGGCAGGAGGAAAGGTAAGATTATTAAAAATTCATAAAGAATTATTCAGCTTCAAAATCAAAACGAGTTATAAATCTAGTCCTTAAATCTATTCCAGGGCTTTCCATTTTTATACCAACAAATCAAAGACAACATCAACCTGCAGCAAACGAGAAACTTAATCCACTCTCTCTGTAAAACCAACAATCAGCTGGCTCAAGGCATCATTTGCATGATTTCCCAAGCAATCACCAGACATTCAGAGGTAAATCATATTCACCTACTAAAAGGCATATTTTATTTAATAGCAAAAAGTTGGGAAGGCAAATAAAAAGGGATTTCTATATGTTAGGAAACGTTTTCATAATTTATTTGATCTTTTGCAGAGTTCCGAATACACGAATGTATGTATTAAAGGCACGAAATATGTAGATATACTGGGTTGTGTTTTCATAACGGCTAAATTCATTAACAAAGGGGGAAAGGAGGGTATTTTTGTTTTTGAAAAAATCCTCGGACACGCCGATTTTTTTTTTTTGATGCAATATTTTGACATCAAATGTAAATATACAAGGCACCGCAAAAAGTGTGACAGAATTTTTTTTCCTAAATGGAACCTCATATACCGTGTGTTAAAAAAGTTCCGGTCCGCCTTAATAATAATATAATTCGTAAACGCACCTTTTATCAAAAAGTCTACCAAATAAAAAATATAGATCTCTTTCAGATCTAAATTAGGAACATAACTTTTCATATACAGGCAACACTACAACATTAGTAGAAACCAAAGTTTTCTTAAATGAATTGGCATATTTTTTATGCATTTTCCGATTCTACGCAAACTTTTAATACAACTTCACGTAACATATGCTATACCTAACTTTAACAGATGAAAAGATACATTAGTTTAAAAAATTATTGTGTAAAATCAGACATAACCTCCAACCTCCAAATGTAAAATGTTTGGAGGTTGGAAGTTATGTCTGAACCTTGTGTTTACAAAAATTTTGCCCCATTATTTTTGGGAGTTTTTTAATCAAACTTTAACTAAAAAAGTATGTAATCAGTAGTATTTTGTATCCTGCATCAGCACAAGTACTAGTGTACAGGATCTATAAGTATTTTTGGAGTTTTGTGAAAGTGTGGTTAGGAAGGCGAAAACATGGTCAATTTATGCAACACTTGCAATAAATCCATACCAGACGGATCTAAAATAGTGGTTTGTGACAGCTGCCACATAGTTATGCACAACACGGAAGGGTGCACTGGGTTAAATGCATCAGAGCTAAGGGCTATTGTCATTCAGAAACGAACTATGATGTATTTCTGTAAACCATGCAGAGAAGCATTTGAAAGCGCCCCAGCCCTTTTAAGACAAGTGGGAGAGCTAAAGAAAGAAATTGAGGTTATAAAAAGGGAGCTGGAATCAGTAAAAAATCAGAAGTGTAAAATTTATTAATTTATGGTGCAAATGAGTCTAATCGAACCGATTTAACTGATAGAATCGAAGATGACAAGAAAGCGTTACAAGATGTCTTTTAAGCTGATGAAGGTAGATCAAGGACTCGATAAAGTTGAAAAAGTTCCTAGAATTGGCACTAAAAAGCCAGGCTCATGCAGGCCATTAAAAGTGGTCTGTACTGAACAGGCTTTTGTTAAAGAGGTATTAAAAGTTAAGAAAAAATTGTCGGGGACTAAGTACAATATTAATCTAGACCAGACGATGATGCAGAGACCAGTTTAGGAAGGTAAAAACTGAGCTGCAAGAGAGGAATGCCGAAGAAAATGATAGTTACATCATTAGGTACATTAATGGATGTCCCAAGGTTGTAAGGAAAGACAGCCTGAGAGATAACACACGTAACACGAGAAAAAACTAGCCAATACCCCATTACAAATGTATTACCAGAATGTGGGAGGGCTTCGTGCCAAAATTGCTGAGTTGAACTTAATGTTGGATTGTTCAAGTTATGATATTATTGTTATTACGGAGAGTTGGTTGAATGAGGGCATTTTTTCGGAAGAACTTAGTTGCTGTAATTACAGTATATTTCGTGCTGATAGAAATGTGCAGATTACATCAAAGAGTAGAGGTGGTGGAGTGCTAATACTGGTAAAAAATCACATACAAGCTTTAATCATTAAAAAGACAGAATCTCACTTTGAACAGCTGTTTTTGTTATGTAAATGTTCAGGATCAAGTTTTGTAGTTGGCGGTGTATATATTTCCCCAGGGTCCTCTGATGATATCTATAGTAATCACTGCATCACAATTGAAGAAATCTGTTCTATGTATCCTAGCATTAAGTTTTACATGATAGGTGACTTCAATTTGCCAAGGGTACATTGGTCAAATGCTCATAATGGGGTCCAAGTAGACTGTCCAACAAATTCACCAGCCGTGTTTCTAGCACAAATATATGGTTTTTTTAATATGTACCAAATGATTGATATACCAAATAGCAGGGATGTGTTCCTGGATCTTCTGTTTACCAGCGATAGCGCCATGAAATGTTTTAAGTCTCCAGATCCACTTTTTTGTGACTCAATTCATCATATTTCTTATACCTGTAATTTTAGAGTAGACAACAATGTAATGTTGGATTCACTTAAAGTTGAGGAATTTTATTTGATTTTAAAAATGGGAACTATCATATCAGGGTTTAAATGATTATTTTTTTTCTATAAATTGGGATACTATTTTTAATGATAGCGATATTAACATTATGGTGTCAGAGTTCTATAACATTTTAAATTTTGGTATACAACGTTTTGTGCCTCAAAAAAATATAAGACATCTAGCTTTCCTCCATATTTTTCTACCGAATTAAGAAGATTGGTATTTCTCAAAAAAAGTAAGCATAAAAAATACCAACTATCCCATGATGAAAGAGATTATCATGAATTTACCGTTCTGAGAGCTCAGTGTAAAAGGTTAAGTCAAGAGTGCTACAGAAATTATCTTGCTACTTTGAATGAGAACCTGACTAGTAATCCGAAAAATTTTTGTAAGTTCGTTAATAAGAAAAGAGCATCTAACATTGTACCAAGGAAAATGTTTTTAGATAATAGTGTTGCAACTGATGGTCAGCAGATTGTTGATTTATTCGCTACTCACTTTTATGCAGTCTATTCAAATGCAAACACAACCCCACCTGAAAAGTCTTTTAGCCAAATTAATATTGACTGTCCTGGCATAAGTCTGGCTGAGGTGTTTGATAAGCTGGGGGCTTTGCCTAATAAGTTAATGATTGGTCCAGATGGAATCCCCAATATTCTTTTAAAAAACTGTCGATATTCACTATCACAGCCACTATGTAAACTTTTTAACTTATCTCTTATTTCTGGAACATTTCCAGACATATGGAAAGAAGGTTATATTTCTCCTTTTTTTAAATCATAGTGTCATCCATCCCAAATTTTTGACAGCCTTATGTTTGCCCATTTAAATTGGCAATGTAGAGAAATTATTGTTGAGGAACAGCATGGGTATTAAATTGATGCTGTATATACAGACTTCTCCAAGTCGTTTGACAAAGTAAATCATTTGTTATTAATTGGAAAATTGAGAAATATAGGTTTTTCTGATAGATTGCTAAAATGGTTGCTTAGCTTTCTTAGTGATAGAAAGCAAGTGATTAAACTTGGTAATTTTATATCTAAGGTGATTGAAGTTTGTTCTGGAGTGCCACAAGGCGGACACTGCTCTCCTTTACTATTTAGTTTGTTTGTTAATGTCCTTAGGGATGTCTTGGAGTATTGTGAATTTTTAATGTTTGCTGATGACCTCAAACTTTTCTTGGTTATTATGAATGAACTTGATATCAGCCTCTTACAGAAAGATCTTGATAGCCTTTCTCTGTAGTGCCAAAATAATTTGTTAGATTTGAATATTAATAAATGCTTCCAAATTTCATTTCATAGGAAAAAAAGTAGGATACCATCATTTTACACAATTAACGGCCAGAAACTTCAATTAAAGGATGTTGCTAAGGATTTAGGAATACTGTTTGACACGAAATTAAACTTCTGCAATCATATAGACCAAATAGTAGTAAAAGCTAATAGAATGTTGGGTTTTACGCTTAGAAATTGTAAGGGGTTATCATTGCAAGCTGTCAAATCTGTATATGTGGGATTGGTACGATCACATCTTGAGTATGGCTCAATTATCTGGACTCCCCAGTATAATGTCTATAAGTCATTACTGGAGAGTGTGCAAAACAAATTTTTAAGATATTATAACTACATGTTTAATTTAGATCTTATTGCTAATCATGATTATTCCCAAATATTGAATTATGTTAAAGTTTTGTCTTTGGATAAAAGAAGAACAATGTTTGACATCTGTTTTATCTATAAGTTGTTGAATGGTATTACATCCTGTCCGGATTTACTTTCCCAAGTTAAATTTTCTATTCCTCAGAGAACACTTAGACAAAATAATTTATTTCATATTGGGTTCCATAGAACCAATTATGGTAAAAACTCTTTTTTTGAGAGATCTCTAGATTTTTTGGATCGGGAGGAGAGGCTAGATGTTTTTAGCAATTTATATGGGTCTTTTGAGGGTAGTTTAATGAAAATTTTGAATACTTAGTATTGTTCAATTAATATTTTTAATTAATATGTTGTTTGATGGGTAAACCAAGTGAGAATTTATGTTCCTAATCTATTAGTTAACACAAAGATATTTTTTTTTGTTTATTTACTTTAGAGTCTTTTTTTTTAGTTAAGTACTTTAACTCTTAATAGTTTAAGTAAGGATTATTAATTATTGACATAACTGTATGTTATAATTTATTTTTTTTGTAATGGGGATTTCCCGTTTAATGAATAAAAAAAAAATCCATTATAAATAAATAATATAAATATCCTTGACCAATGCCAGAATATTACCTTTAACTTAATTTCTACATTTGATTTGTTTAACTTAAAGCAAAAAATTAATGAACCAACTCGAATAAGTAATAATAGTGCTACATTGATCGATTTACTTTTTGTTAATTTCTCTATCTTTGAAACTAGAGTAATTGATTTTACTGGTTCTGATCATAATTTAATATATTGCAAGTTTGCTTTTAAAAAACCTAAAGGAATTCCACAAAAAAAAATATTCGCAATATAAAAAATATTTATTTGCAGAACTTTACTCGAGATTTGGACCTTCTTCCTTGGTAACAATATAAGAGAGGGTATAACAGATCGATTTACTTTTGCTACTATTACAGAGTATGATGTAATTTCCATTATTCTAAAACTTAAAACTAAGTCTGTTGGCTCAGACCAACTGAACATCGATATTATTTTATTGTTTTGCCCTAAAATAATACCCTATATCACACATATTATTAATTGTAGCATCTTAAATTCCTTTTTTCCCACAGAATGGAAACACGCATTTGTTGTACCAATTCCGAAAAACTCATCTTCTGTAGAATTTAAAGATTTTCGGTCAATTAGTATATTACTCACATTCTCAAAAGTTTTGGAAAAGTTTTTGAATTTTGGAGTCTCAAATACGTAGTCACCTTCAAAATTTTGCGATATTACCTGCAAAACAATCTGGCTTCCGATCAGGCTTTTCATGCGCCACAGCAATGGCCGTAGTGACGGCCGACATACTAAGATCCTTAGATCAAAGCAAAGCTTCTATTCTTGTACTGCTGGACTATATGAAGGCATTTGATCTTATCAATCATAAAATTTTAGTTTCTATTCTTAATTTTTTTGGTGTTTCCGACAATTCATGTAATCTAATTTTCTCGTATCTTTCAGGTAGAACACAGCAAGTCAAACTTAATAATAGCCTTTCTTTATCACTTCCGGTTGAGCAAAGCGTTCCTTAGGGTAGTATTTTAGGACCCCTTTTATATACTTTTATTTATTGCAAGCTTTTACTCTTGTCTAAATTTTTGTGATTATCACTTATACGCAACTCTATAATTCTTTTAAAAAATCTGAGTATGCTAAATTAAAAATCTTAATTCAGATTTACAAAATATTTATTTAAAATCTAAGGAGCATGCTCTAAAAATGAATCCTATGAAGTTAGCTTTTTTGATCTTTGGTGAGGAGTATCTTTCATATAGTAACCATAGTATATCTATTGGTGGCAATACGCAAAATTGCAAAAGTTTAGGTATTTTATTAGATAAAAAGCTGAGATTCAAAGATCACATTTCATTATTATTAAAGAAAGCCTATGGATCATTAAAAATTATTTATGGACAAAGACATTGCTTAAGTAAAAAAATAAAAACCATGCTTTGTAAGTCTCTAGTCTTATCTCATTTTAATTTTTGTAGCCCAATCTTTAGCCCATGTTTAGATTATGCCTTATCGAAACAGAGTACAAAAGGTTCAGAACAGCTGCCTTAGGTTAATCTTTAAAATTTCTTGTCCAAACCCGATTTCACATATGCTTACAGAAATTAGGTGGCTAAATATGCAGAACAGGTTTATTCTACAAAAAAATGCTTCTTCTATAAAATCCTAAAGGAGAAAATTCCAGAGTATCTTTTTGATAGACTAACATTTCGAACCGACATTCACAATTTAAATTTAAGACATAGAAACACCATAACACCAAGACATAGGAAAGAATTATTTAAAAGGTCTTTTTCTTACAATGTGGCTGTGGCTATAGTTAATGTTGTCGACTATTCGTTTTCCTTTGATTGGTATAGGAAAAGCACGTGGAATATATTGTTTTCAAGTCAGACTCAGCGAGTATGATCTACATGGTATTAACATTTTAAGTTTATTGAGTACAATTTTTATTGTTATTATTTTTTTTTGTTAATATTTAATATGTTTTATTTTATTTCATTTTAAGAAATGGTCGCGAATGAAACTATTTTAATTATTTCTGTTTTTATCTTTGTTTTGTTCTGTTCTCGATCTATATAAATAAATTTTGTTTTTGTCTTTAAGTAACAAC